>NW_025229146.1:19530-20030 GCF_018294505.1 Triticum aestivum | reverse complement strand
AACTCCAAGGTGCGCTTACGTGTCGGTCATCAACAATCACAGTTCGGGCCGATTCTGGCCCGTTTCTTGGACTATTACTCTATTTTGGGGTCTCGGAGTCATTTCTATGATTGACTAACCCCGGGGTGCGTTTACGTGTCGGTCATCAACACTCACATATTCGGCCGATTCAGGTCCGTTCCGTGCACTATTACTCAGCGTTTTGGGGTCCCGTAGTGATTTCCATAGTTGTTGAACCCCAAGATGTGCTTACGTGTTGGTCAACAACACTCGCAGTTTTTGCCGATTCTGGCCTGTTTCATGGACTATTACTCACTGTTTTCGGGTCCCAAAGCGATTTCCATGGTTGTCAAACTCCAAGGTGCACTTACGTGTCAGTCATCAACAATCACAGTTTGGGTCGATCCTGGCCCGTTTCTTGGACTATTACTCTATTTTGGTGTCTCGGAGTCATTTCCACGATTGACGAACCCCGGGGTGCGTTTACGTGTCGGTCATCA
>NW_025229146.1:9315-19520 GCF_018294505.1 Triticum aestivum | reverse complement strand
CTCTAGGGTGCGTTTATGTGACCGTCGTCAACACTCATAGTTTTTTTCAATTCTGACCTGCTTCATGGACTATTACTAACCGTTTTGGGGTCCCAAAGAGATTTCCATAGTTGTTGAACCCCAAGGTGTGCTTACGCGTTGGTCATCAACACTCGCAGTTTTGGCCGATTCTGGCCCGTTTCATGGACTATTACTCACTGTTTTGGGGTCCCAAAGCAATTTGCATGGTTGTCGAACTCCAAGGTGCGCTTACGTGTCGGTTATCAACAACCATAGTTTGGGCCGATTCTGGCCTGTTTCTTGGACTATTACTCTATTTTGGGGTCTCGGAGTCATTTCTATGATTGACTAACCCCGGGGTGCGTTTACGTGTCGGTCATCAACACTCACATATTCGGCCGATTCAGGTCCATTCCGTGCACTATTACTCAGCGTTTTGGGGTCCCGTAGTGATTTCCATAGTTGTTGAACCACAAGATGTGCTTACGTGTGGGTCAACAACACTCGCAGTTTTTGCCGATTCTGGCCCGTTTCATGGACTATTACTAACTGTTTTCGGGTCCCAAAGCGATTTCCATGGTTGTCAAGCTCCAAGGTGCACTTACGTGTCAGTCATCAACAATCACAGTTTGGGTCGATTCTGGCCCGTTTCTTGGACTATTACTCTATTTTGGTGTCTCGGAGTCATTTCCACGATTGACGAACCCCGGGGTGCGTTTACGTGTTGGTCATCAGCACTCACATATTTTGGAGTCTCAGAGTCATTTCCACGATTGACGAACCCCGGGGTGCGTTTACGTGTCGGTCATCAACACTCACATATTCGGCTGATTCCAATACGTTCCGTGCACTATTACTCAGCGTTTTGGGGACCCAGAGCGATTTCCACGATTGATGAACCCCGGGGTGCGTTTATGTGTCCGTCGTCAACACTCACAGTTTTGGCCAAATCTGACCTGTTTCGTGGACTATTACTCACCATTTTGGGGGCCCCGAAGCAATTTTCATAGTTGTTGAACCCCAAGGTGTGCTTACGAGTTGGTCATCAACACTCCCAGTTTTGGCCGATTCTGGCCTGTTTCATGGACTATTACTCACCGTTTTGGGGTCCCAAAGCGATTTCCATCATTGTCGAACTCCAAGGTGCGCTTATGTGTCGGTCATCAACAATCACAGTTTGGGCCGATTCTGGCCCATTTCTTGGACAATTACTCTATTTTGGGGTCTCGGAGTTGTTTCCACTATTGATGAACCCCGGGGTCCGTTTACGCGTCGATCATCAACAGTCACATATTCCGCCGATTCTAGTCCGTTTCGTGCACTATTACTCAGCGTTTTGGGGACCCAGGGCGATTTCCACCGTTGATGAACTCTAGGGTGCGTTTATGTGACCGTCGTCAACACTCATAGTTTTGTTCAATTCTGACCTGCTTCATGGACTATTACTAACCGTTTTGGGGTCCGAAAGAGATTTCCATAGTTGTTGAACCCCAAGGTGTGCTTACGCGTTGGTCATCAACACTCGCAGTTTTGGCCGATTCTGGCCCGTTTCATGGACTATAACTCACCATTTTGGGGTCCCAAAGCAATTTGCATGGTTGTCGAACTCCAAGGTGCGCTTACGTGTCGGTTATCAACAACCATAGTTTGGGCCGATTCTGGCCTGTTTCTTGGACTATTACTCTATTTTGGGGTCTCGGAGTCATTTCTATGATTGACTAACCCCGGGGTGCGTTTACGTGTCGGTCATCAACACTCACATATTCGGCCGATTCAGGTCCATTCCGTGCACTATTACTCAGCGTTTTGGGGTCCCGTAGTGATTTCCATAGTTGTTGAACCCCAAGATGTGCTTACGTGTTGGTCAACAACACTCGCAGTTTTTGCCGATTCTGGCCCGTTTCATGGACTATTACTCACTGTTTTCGGGTCCCAAAGCGATTTCCATGGTTGTCAAACTCCAAGGTGCACTTACGTGTCAGTCATCAAAAATCACAGTTTGGGTCGATTCTGGCCCGTTTCTTGGACTATTACTCTATTTTGGTGTCTCGGAGTCATTTCCACGATTGACGAACCCCGGGGTGCGTTTACGTGTTGGTCATCAACACTCACATATTTTGGAGTCTCGGAGTCATTTCCACGATTGACGAACCCCGGGGTGCGTTTATGTGTCGGTCATCAACACTCACATATTCGGCTGATTCCAATACGTTACGTGCACTATTACTCAGCGTTTTGGGGACCCAGAGCGATTTCCACGATTGATGAACCCCGGGGTGCGTTTATGTGTCCGTCGTCAACACTCACAGTTTTGGCCAAATCTGACCTGTTTCGTGGACTATTACTCACCATTTTGGGGGCCCCGAAGCAATTTTCATAGTTGTTGAACCCCAAGGTGTGCTTACGAGTTGGTCATCAACACTCCCAGTTTTGGCCGATTCTGGCCTGTTTCATGGACTATTACTCACCGTTTTGGGGTCCCAAAGCGATTTCCATCATTGTCGAACTCCAAGGTGCGCTTATGTGTCGGTCATCAACAATCACAGTTTGGGCCGATTCTAGCCCATTTCTTGGACAATTACTCTATTTTGGGGTCTCGGAGTTGTTTCCACTATTGATGAACCCCGGGGTCCGTTTACGCGTCGATCATCAACAGTCACATATTCCGCCGATTCTAGTCCGTTTCGTGCACTATTACTCAGCGTTTTGGGGAGCCAGGGCGATTTCCACCGTTGATGAACTCTAGGGTGCGTTTATGTGACCGTCGTCAACACTCATAGTTTTGTTCAATTCTGACCTGCTTCATGGACTATTACTAACCGTTTTGGGGTCCGAAAGAGATTTCCATAGTTGTTGAACCCCAAGGTGTGCTTACGCGTTGGTCATCAACACTCGCAGTTTTGGCCGATTCTGGCCCGTTTCATGGACTATAACTCACCATTTTGGGGTCCCAAAGCAATTTGCATGGTTGTCGAACTCCAAGGTGCGCTTACGTGTCGGTTATCAACAACCATAGTTTGGGCCGATTCTGGCCTGTTTCTTGGACTATTACTCTATTTTGGGGTCTCGGAGTCATTTCTATGATTGACTAACCCCGGGGTGCGTTTACGTGTCGGTCATCAACACTCACATATTCGGCCGATTCAGGTCCGTTCCGTGCACTATTACTCAGCGTTTTGGGGTCCCGTAGCGATTTCCATAGTTGTTGAACCCCAAGATGTGCTTACGTGTTGGTTAACAATAGTCGCAGTTTTTGCCGATTCTGGCCCGTTTCATGGACTATTACTCACTGTTTTCGGGTCCCAAAGCGATTTCCATGGTTGTCAAACTCCAAGGTGCACTTACGTGTCAGTCATCAACAATCACAGTTTGGGTCGATTCTGGCCCGTTTCTTGGACTATTACTCTATTTTGGGGTCTCGGAGTCATTTCCACGATTGACGAACCCCGGGGTGCGTTTACGTGTCGGTCATCAACACTCACATATTTTGGAGTCTCGGAGTCATTTCCACGATTGACGAACCCCGGGGTGCGTTTACGTGTCGGTCATCAACACTCACATATTCGGCTGATTCTAATACGTTCCGTGCACTATTACTCAGCGTTTTGGGGACCCAGAGCGATTTCCACGATTGATGAACCCCGGGGGTGCGTTTATGTGTCCGTCGTCAACACTCACAGTTTTGGCCAAATCTGACCTGTTTCGTGGACTATTACTCACCATTTTGGGGGCCCCAAAGCGATTTTCATAGTTGTTGAACCCCAAGGTGTGCTTACGAGTTGGTCATCAACACTCCCAGTTTTGGCCGATTCTGGCCCGTTTCATGGACTATTACTCACCGTTTTGGGGTCCCAAAGCGATTTCCATCATTGTCGAACTCCAAGGTGCGCTTATGTGTCGGTCATCAACAATCACAGTTTGCGCCGATTCTGGCCCGTTTCTTGGACTATTACTCTATTTTGGGGTCTCGGAGTTGTTTCCACTATTGACGAACCCCGGGGTCCGTTTACGCGTTGGTCATCAACACTCACATATTCCGCCGATTCTAGTCCGTTTCGTGCACTATTACTTAGCGTTTTGGGGACCCAGGGCGATTTCCACGGTTGATGAACTCTAGGGTATGTTTATGTGACCGTCGTCACCACTCATAGTTTTGTTCAATTCTGACCTGCTTCATGGACTATTACTAACCGTTTTGGGGTCCCAAAGAGATTTCCATAGTTGTTGAACCCCAAGGTGTGCTTACGCGTTGGTCATCAACACTCGCAGCTTTGGCCGATTCTGGGCCGTTTCATGGACTATAACTCACCGTTTTGGGGTCCCAAAGCAATTTGCATGGTTGTCGAACTCCAAGGTGCGCTTACGTGTCGGTTATCAACAACCATAGTTTGGGAAAATTCTGGCCTGTTTCTTGGACTATTACTCTATTTTGGGGTCTCGGAGTCATTTCTAGGATTGACTAACCCCGGGGTGCGTTTTCGTGTCGGTCATCAACACTCACATATTCGGCCGATTCAGGTCCGTTCCGTGCACTATTACTCAGCGTTTTGGGGTCCCGTAGCGATTTCCATAGTTGTTGAACCCCAAGATGTGCTTACGTGTTGGTCAACAACACTCACAGTTTGGGTCGATTCTGGCCCGTTTCTTGGACTATTACTCTATTTTGGGGTCTCGGAGTCATTTCCACGATTGACGAACCCCGGGGTGCATTTACGTGTCAGTCATCAACACTCACATATTTTGGAGTCTCGGAGTCATTTCCACGATTGACGAACCCCGGGGTGCGTTTACGTGTCGGTCATCAACACTCACATATTCGGCTGATTCTAATACGTTTCGTGCACTATTACTCAGCGTTTTGGGGACCCAGAGCGATTTCCACGATTGATGAACCCCGGGGTGCGTTTATGTGTCCGTCGTCAACACTCATTATTTTGGCCAAATCTGACCTGTTTCGTGGACTATTACTCACCATTTTGGGGGCCCCGAAGCGATTTTCATAGTTGTTGAACCCCAAGGTGTGCTTACGAGTTGGTCATCAACACTCCCAGTTTTGGCCGATTCTGGCCCGTTTCATGGACTATTACTCACCGTTTTGGGGTCCCAAAGCGATTTCCATCATTGTCGAACTCCAAGGTGCGCTTATGTGTCGGTCATCAACAATCACAGTTTGGGCCGATTCTGGCCCGTTTCTTGGACTATTACTCTATTTTGGGGTCTCGGAGTTGTTTCCACTATTGACGAACCCCGGGGTCCGTTTACGCGTCGGTCATCAACACTCACATATTCCGCCGATTCTAGTCCGTTTCGTGCACTATTACTCAGCGTTTTGGGGACCCAGAGCGATTTCCACGATTAATGAACTCTAGGGTTAGTTTATGTGACCATCGTCAACACTCATAGTTTTGTTCAATTCTGACCTGCTTCGTGGACTATTACTAACCGTTTTGGGGTCCCAAAGAGATTTCCATAGTTGTTGAACCCCAAGGTGTGCTTACGTGTTGGTCATCAACACTCGCAGTTTTGGCCGATTCTGGCCCGTTTCATGCACTATAACTCACCGTTTTGGGGTCACAAAGCGATTTCCATGGTTGTCGAACTCCAAGGTGCGCTTACGTGTCGGTTATCAACAACCATAGTTTGGGCCGATTCTGGCCCGTTTCTTGGACTATTACTCTATTTTGGGGTCTCGGAGTCATTTCTATGATTGACCAACCCCGGGGTGCGTTTACGTGTCGGTCATCAACACTCACATATTCGGCCGATTCAAGTCGTTTCGTGCACTATTAGTCAGCGTTTTGGGGACCCAGAGCGATTTCCACGATTGATGAACCCGGGGTGTGTTTATGTGTCTGTCATCAACACTCACAGTTTTGGCCAATTCTGACCTGTTTCGCGGACTATTACTCACCGTTTTGGGGTCCCGTAGCGATTTCCATAGTTGTTGAACCCCAAGATGTGCTTACGTGTTGGTCAACAACACTCGCAGTTTTGGCCGATTCTGGCCCGTTTCATGGACTATTACTCACCGTTTTCGGGTCCCAAAGCGATTTCCATGGTTGTCAAACTCCAAGGTGCACTTACGTGTCGGTCGTCAACAATCACAGTTTGGGCCGATTCTGGCCCGTTTCTTGGACTATTACTCTATTTTTGGGTCTCGGAGTCATTTCCACGATTGACGAACCCCGGGGTGCGTTTACGTGTCGGTCATCAACACTCACATATTCGGCCGATTCTAATATGTTCTGTGCACTATTACTCAGCATTTTGGGGACCCAGAGCGATTTCCACGATTGATGAACCCCGGGGTGCGTTTATGTGTCCGTCGTCAACACTCACAGTTTTGGCCAAATCTGACCTGTTTCGTGGACTATTACTCACCGTTTTGGGGGCCCCGAAGCGATTTTCATAGTTGTTGAACCCCAAGGTGTGCTTACGAGTTGGTCATCAACACTCCCAGTTTTGGCCGATTCTGGCCCGTTTCATGGACTATTACTCACCGTTTTGGGGTCCCAAAGCGATTTCCATCATTGTCGAACTCCAAGGTGCGCTTACGTGTCGTTCATCAACAATCACAGTTTGGGACGATTCTGGCCCGTTTCTTGGACTATTACTCTATTTTGGGGTCTCGGAGTTGTTTCCACTATTGACGAACCCCGGGGTCCGTTTACGCGTCGGTCATCAACACTCACATATTCCGCCGATTCTAGTCCGTTTCGTGCACTATTACTCAACCTTTTGGGGACCCAGAGCGATTTCCACGATTGATGAACTCTAGGGTGCGTTTATGTGACCATCGTCAACACTTATAGTTTTGTTCAATTCTGACCTACTTCCTGGACTATTACTAACCGTTTTGGGGTCCCAAAGAGATTTCCATAGTTGTTGAACCCCAAGGTGTGCTTACGCGTTGGTCATCAACACTCGCAGTTTTGGCCGATTCTGGCCCGTTTCATGGACTATAACTCACCGTTTTGGGGTCCCAAAGCGATTTCCATGGTTGTCGAACTCCAAGGTGCGCTTACGTGTCGGTTATCAACAACCATAGTTTGGGCCGATTCTGGCCTGTTTCTTGGACTATTACTCTATTTTGGGGTCTCGGAGTCATTTCTATGATTGACTAACCCCGGGGTGCGTTTACGTGTCGGTCATCAACACTCACATATTCGGCCGATTCAAGTCCGTTCCGTGCACTATTAGTCAGCGTTTTGGGGTCCCGTAGCGATTTCAATAGTTGTTGAACCCCAAGATGTGCTTACGTCTTGGTCAACAACACTCGCAGTTTTGGCCGATTCTGGCCCGTTTCATGGACTATTACTCACCGTTTTCGGGTCCCAAAGCGATTTCCATGGTTGTCAAACTCCAAGGTGCACTTACGTGTAAGTCGTCAACAATCACAGTTTGGGTCGATTCTGGCCCGTTTCTTGGACTATTACTCTATTTTGGGGTCTCGGAGTCATTTCCATGATTGACGAACCCCGGGGTGCGTTTACGTGTCGGTCATCAACACTCACATATTCGGCCTATTCTAATACGTTCTGTGCACTATTACACAGCGTTTTGGGGACCCAGAGCGATTTTCACGATTGATGAACCCCGGGGTGCGTTTATGTGTCCGTCGTCAACACTCACAGTTTTGGCCAAATCCGACCTGTTTCGTGGACTATTACTCACCGTTTTGGGGGCCCCGAAGCGATTTTCATAGTTGTTGAACCCCAAGGTGTGCTTACGAGTTGGTCATCAACACTCCCAGTTTTGGCCGATTCTGGCCCGTTTCATGGACTATTACTCTCCGTTTTGGGGTCCCAAAGCGATTTCCATCATTGTCGAACTCCAAGGTGCGCTTACGTGTCGGTCATCAACAATCACAGTTTGGGCCGATTCTGGCCCGTTTCTTGGACTATTACTCTATTTTGGGGTCACGGAGTTGTTTCCACTATTGATGAACCCCGGGGTGCGTTTACGCGTCGGTCATCAACACTCACATATTCCGCCGATTCTAGTCCGTTTCGTGCACTATTACTCAGCATTTTGGGGACCCGAGCGATTTCCATGATTGATGAACTCTAGGGTGCGTTTATGTGACCGTCGTCAACACTCATAGTTTTGTTCAATTCTGACCTGCTTCGTGGACTATTACTAACCGTTTTGGGGTCCCAAAGAGATTTCCATAGTTGTTGAACCCCAAGGTGTGCTTACGCGTTGGTCATCAACACTCGCAGTTTTGGCCGATTCTGGCCCGTTTCATGGACTATAACTCACCGTTTTGGGGTCCCAAAGCGATTTCCATGGTTGTCGAACTCCAAGGTGCGCTTACGTGTCGGTTATCAACAACCATAGTTTGGGCCGATTCTGGCCTGTTTCTTGGACTATTACTCTATTTTGGGGTCTCGGAGTCATTTCTACGATTGACTAACCCCGGGGTGCGTTTACGTGTCGGTCATCAACACTCACATATTCGGCCGATTCAAGTCCGTTCCGTGCACTATTACTCAGCGTTTTGGGGTCCCGTAGCGATTTCCATAGTTGTTGAACCCCAAGATGTGCTTACGTGTTGGTCAACAACACTCGCAGTTTTGGCCGATTCTGGCCCGTTTCATGGACTATTACTCACCGTTTTCGGGTCCCAAAGCGATTTCCATGGTTGTCAAACTCCAAGGTGCACTTACGTGTCAGTCATCAACAATCACAGTTTGGGTCGATTCTGGCCCGTTTCTTGGACTATTACTCTATTTTGGGGTCTCGGAGTCATTTCCATGATTGACGAACCCCGGGGTGCGTTTACGTGTCGGTCATCAACACTCACATATTCGGCCTATTCTAATACGTTACGTGCACTATTACACAGTGTTTTGGGGACCCAGAGCGATTTTCACGATTGATGAACCCCGGGGTGCGTTTATGTGTCCGTCGTCAACACTCACAGTTTTGGCCAAATGCGACCTGTTTCGTGGACTATTACTCACCGTTTTGGGGGCCCCAAAGCGATTTTCATAGTTGTTGAACCCCAAGGTGTGCTTACGAGTTGGTCATGAACACTCCCAGTTTTGGCCGATTCTGGCCCGTTTCATGGACTATTACTCACCGTTTTGGGGTCCCAAAGCGATTTCCATCATTGTCGAACTCCAAGGTGCGCTTACGTGTCGGTCATCAACAATCACAGTTTGGGCCGATTCTGGCCCGTTTCTTGGACTATTACTCTATTTTGGGGTCACGGAGTTGTTTCCACTATTGATGAACCCCGGGGTGCGTTTACGCGTCGGTCATCAACACTCACATATTCCGCCGATTCTAGTCCGTTTCGTGCACTATTACTCAGCATTTTGGGGACCCAGAGCGATTTCCACGATTGATGAACTCTAGGGTGCGTTTATGTGACCGTCGTCAACACTCATAGTTTTGTTCAATTCTGACCTGCTTCGTGGACTATTACTAACCGTTTTGGGGTCCCAAAAAGATTTCCATAGTTGTTGAACCCCAAGGTGTGCTTACGCGTTGGGCATAAACACTCATAGTTTTGGCCGATTCTGGCCCGTTTCATGGACTATAACTCACCGTTTTGGGGTCCCAAAGAGATTTCCATGGTTGTCGAACTCCAAGGTGCGCTTACGTGTCGGTTATCAACAACCATAGTTTGGGCCAATTCTAGCCTGTTTCTTGGACTATTACTCTATTTTGGGGTCTTGGAGTCATTTCTATGATTGACTAACCCCGGGGTGCGTTTACGTGTCGGTCATCAACACTCACATATTCGGCCGATTCAAGTCCGTTCTGTGCACTATTACTCAGCGTTTTGGGGTCCCGTAGCGATTTCCATAGTTGTTGAACCCCAAGATGTGCTTACGTGTTGGTCAACAACACTCGCAGTTTTGGCCGATTCTGGCCCGTTTCATGGACTATTACTCACTGTTTTCGGGTCCCAAAGCGATTTCCATTGTTGTCAAACTCCAAGGTGCACTTACGTGTCAGTCATCAAAAATCACAGTTTGGGTCGATTCTGGCCCGTTTCTTGGACTATTACTCTATTTTGGGGTCTCGGAGTCATTTCCATGATTGACGAACCCCGGGGTGCGTTTACGTGTCGGTCATCAACACTCACATATTCGGCCTATTCTAATACATTACGTGCACTATTACACAGCTTTTTGGGGACCCAGAGCGATTTTCACGATTGATGAAACCCGGGGTGCGTTTATGTGTCCGTC
>NW_025229146.1:8493-9305 GCF_018294505.1 Triticum aestivum | reverse complement strand
ATAGTTGTTGAACCCCAAGATGTGCTTACGTCTTGGTCAACAACACTCGCAGTTTTGGCCGATTCTGGCCCGTTTCATGGACTATTACTCACCGTTTTCGGGTCCCAAAGCGATTTCCATGGTTGTCAAACTCCAAGGTGCACTTACGTGTAAGTCGTCAACAATCACAGTTTGGGTCGATTCTGGCCCGTTTCTTGGACTATTACTCTATTTTGGGGTCTCGGAGTCATTTCCATGATTGACTAACCCCGGGGTGCGTTTACGTGTCGGTCATCAACACTCACATATTCGGCCTATTCTAATACGTTCTGTGCACTATTACACAACGTTTTGGGGACCCAGAGCGATTTTCACGATTGATGAACCCCGGGGTGCGTTTATGTGTCCGTCGTCAACACTCACAGTTTTGGCCAAATCCGACCTGTTTCGTGGACTACTACTCACCGTTTTGGGGGCCCCGAAGCGATTTTCATAGTTGTTGAACCCCAAGGTGTGCTTACGAGTTGGTCATCAACACTCCCAGTTTTGGCCGATTCTGGCCCGTTTCATGGACTATTACTCTCCGTTTTGGGGTCCCAAAGCGATTTCCATCATTGTCGAACTCCAAGGTGCGCTTACGTGTCTGTCGTCAACAATCACAGTTTGGGCCGATTCTGGCCCGTTTCTTGGACTATTACTCTATTTTGGGGTCACGGAGTTGTTTCCACTATTGATGAACCCCGGGGTGCGTTTACGCGTCGGTCATCAACACTCACATATTCCGCCGATTCTAGTCCGTTTCGTGCACTATTACTCAGCATTTTGGGGACCCA
>NW_025229146.1:0-956 GCF_018294505.1 Triticum aestivum | reverse complement strand
TGCGTTTATGTGTCCGTCGTCAACACTCACAGTTTTGGCCAAATCTGACCTGTTTCGTGGACTATTACTCACCGTTTTGGGGGCCCCGAAGCGATTTTCATAGTTGTTGAACCCCAAGGTGTGCTTACGAGTTGGTCATCAACACTCCCAGTTTTGGCCGATTCTGGCCCGTTTCATGGACTATTACTCACCGTTTTGGGGTCCCAAAGCGATTTCCATCATTGTCGAACTCCAAGGTGCGCTTACGTGTCGTTCATCAACAATCACAGTTTGGGCCGATTCTGGCCCGTTTCTTGGACTATTACTCTATTTTGGGGTCTCGGAGTTGTTTCCACTATTGACGAACCCCGGGGTCCGTTTACGCGTCGGTCATCAACACTCACATATTCCGCCGATTCTAGTCCGTTTCATGCACTATTACTCAACCTTTTGGGGACCCAGAGCGATTTCCACGATTGATGAACTCTAGGGTGCGTTTATGTGACCATCGTCAACACTTATAGTTTTGTTCAATTCTGACCTACTTCGTGGACTATTACTAACCGTTTTGGGGTCCCAAAGAGATTTCCATAGTTGTTGAACCCCAAGGTATGGTTACGCGTTGGTCATCAACACTCGCAGTTTTGGCCGATTCTAGCCCGTTTCATGGACTATAACTCACCGTTTTGGGGTCCCAAAGCGATTTCCATGGTTGTCGAACTCCAAGGTGCGCTTACGTGTCGGTTATCAACAACCATAGTTTGGGCCGATTATGGCCTGTTTCTTGGACTATTACTCTATTTTGGGGTCTCGGAGTCATTTCTATGATTGACTAACCCCGGGGTGCGTTTACGTGTCGGTCATGAACACTCACATATTCGGCTGATTCAAGTCCGTTCCGTGCACTATTACTCAGCGTTTTTGGGTCCCGTAGCGATTGCCATAGTTGTTGAACCCCAAGATGTGCTTACGTGTTG
>NW_025229145.1:25358-27622 GCF_018294505.1 Triticum aestivum | reverse complement strand
ATTTTTATAAATAACCGCCTGCACGCATCAGAATTTTATTTACTATTTTTGACTGACATCATGAGCATAAAGTATTTTTCAGCACATCATTGTTATATTATACCTGTGTTCATAATGTTTGCGAGTACATTCAAAGTACTCACTGGCTTGTCCCTGGCTATTGTCTTGGCCAGATTTCTTGCGTGGAAAGGAGCGACCTTGTTGAAAGCCCCGGAACCCACACAATGGAGATAGCAGCCTCGCGAAGATAGGAGTTAACCTGGTCAGCTGTTCCTGTTGGGAAATGGAGTCCCATAGACACTGATGTTTCACAACCCGCTTCCGCCATCAACCACTAGAAACCATTTGTTGTACTCACAGGCCAGAATGGCCTTGTACTACATATTTTGTTTTTTGCTTGGAATTTCTGTATCAAGTTGGAGCCTCATCAGCTAACAGTAATCCTGGGGCTGATGAGCATGACGGTCTTTTCTGGAAATTTATTACCCGGAAAACCGGTCGTGATAGACTTGGTATCAGAGCCAGGCTGACCATTGGCTAATCCTATCTTAGCCAGGTCGAAAAACTTAGGCAAACCAACCCACTAGACCTTAGCCAAACCCCAGGCAAGCTTCCCGTGCAAGTTAGCCACACAGTAATCCCGACACTTTTGGCAGTCGGTGCCCAACCTATCAGCCTAGCCTGTCGATCGCACACCAGTGACCGATGGCAAAAATGTCTCATTCACAAGCGTGCGAAGGAAGACTCCGTTCCCTTTTCTATAAAAAGGGCACGCTAGTCTCAACCCAGCACAGCACAGTCTCTTCCCCAACCTAGCCACAATGCCTGGCCCTGTCGTGCACAATGAAACCACAGCAACCAACCTTGGAGGTTTTGTGACCATCCTCGCAAACCTCACCCGTCGTGCCTATGCGTTAGAGGAGCCACCAGAATATGTTGTGTACCAAGGACCCATGAGCGGTGAGGACCACCAATTCTGGGCCACTGTACACATCTACGGTAGGGGTATAGTACCCAAGCGCCCCTACAGGTTCACCGGAAGAACAACTTCCTTTGAGCCACAAGCCATACAACTAGCTGCTCGAGAGGCTATAGTTCATCTCAGGCACTTGTTGCCCAGAGTTAACTGTCGCTCGTTCCACTACTACCCCAGACGTGAAGGGTATGGTAGACCACCCCAAGTTGCCAACGGAGCTCACGAGACAGATCCTGCATTATTGCACCTGGTGCGCTATGTAAGTGCACTAGAGGAACTGTGCGATCAAATCACTATTGATTTAATTGCAGCTCGTGGAGAGCTGGTTCATCGAGCCCCGGCGAGAGAAGAAAACGAACCCAACGCTGACAACCCAGTCGTGCTGTTTGGACAACCGGTCGAGACCCCGAGATCAGCTCCAGCCATCAGCCGAGATGCTTTGATGACCCCAGAAGTGCTTCGTCGCCTTTTGGGAGCACACTCCAACGGGGTTGTGGCCAACAATCCCCGCGATGGTCATCATCACTACCCCGACCCTGCAGTTCCTCCGCCATCTCCGACTAATCCCGGCAGTGAGACACGTGGAGAAGCCTCGACATCCACCAGGCACGCCCATTTAGACATAAACGAGGTAGACTAAGCCGTACGAGTAGTACCGAGTCTCAGTGTATCCTCACTTTGTAATCATGCGACCGTGTATATTAACGCAGCCTGTCGTTGTGCCTCTGTTTTAATAGTAGCCTTGCATATTTGGTCAGCGCATAGTTGCATATTTTTCCGGGCACAACTACCAAAACCAACCCGACGACAACCACAGTAACACGTCTCTTTATGAGATATGTGTATCTCTGACACTGACCTGACCTTTGGAGCTAAGCTGGCAAATTTATTACCTTTCACCACGGTAAAACGATCCGGCTCCATTGCTATATAAAGGCCACCTTGTGACCTTACCCAGCAACCCTCACCTTGTGCACCACACTCACAACTTTTAACTGTCATGCCGAGCCCCAGCATTCATCTGAGAACCCCAGATGCAACCCCAGGTAGCTTTGTCAAAATATTGTGGGATTTTACCCGCAGTACCATGGGTTCTACCTAGCCACCCCAGTACGAGCTGTTCAAATCTAGAATCACCCCATCCACCTCGGAATATTGGGCAGCAGTACACATTCCTCCTGTAGACCCCAACCAAGATCCAACAGAAGTTTCCTTCGTGGGGAAATCTATGCCAACCCCACACCTGGCCATAGAAGCTGCTGCGAAAGAAGCGATTGCTCGTCTTCGA
>NW_025229145.1:0-23526 GCF_018294505.1 Triticum aestivum | reverse complement strand
TGTTCTTTGAAAAAATTGAGTGAATCATCCTCTTTTTCATTCTGGTCCAGCCTTGTGATTTCTACTGCAACCCTATTTAATTTTGCTCCAAAGATCTTGTGTTTTCTCCTACTTGTAGACAGCCCTACCAAACCCCTAAATCCAGGAGCATGCACCCATTGGATTAATTTTGGTTCATGAAATAATGTCATTTATTTCCTGTCCAGAATTGTAGTTTTGCAAGACTTGCACTAACAAGTTTGTGCATTTCACCAACTAACCTCACCACCCTCTTGTGCATCCAAAGAGACCCTGATCTGGAGGATTTGGCCACCCCAACAAATGCCTAAGTGCCCTTAGCATTTTGTCAAACACCTTATGGGCATGATCTGTTTTGACATGACTTTTGACATTGCACTGGGAGCTTGCACCCCTAATAGAACTAACATGTCCACTAGACTCCCAGTGGCTCCTGGCCTGTATCTGTTAAGTTCCAGCCTAACCCAAGCTCTGCAGCATGCGCTGGCATTTCTTCAAGCACGTCCAGTGCACGCCCAGAGTGCGAGCAGAGCGTGCGTTTGGCGCACGCGTGCAACCCAGCCGCCGCGTCTCACCCTGCACCCGTTCCGACTCGTGACCACCTGCAGCTAGCTGCCACGCACTCCCCGCCTCACCACTACACGCCAGCCCGCCCTGGCACCCTACAGCGCCACCGCCAGAGCACTTTTGGCGGCACGCCGGCGTCGGCCGACAGCCCTGCGCCGTTCAGCGCCGCCCAAGCCACCTCGGCTCGCCACCTGGCCCCTTGAACAGCTCAAGCTCATCCACAAGGGTGTCGCCTAGCTCTCGTTGCCGCCACGTTCCCCTGCAGCTACAGAGGGGCGGTTCGCCGGCGTCCTCATCCACCGCCGCGGAACCGACCTCGTCGCGCTATAAAAGGACGCCCCGAAACCTTCCGAGCACGCAGGCGACTCTTAAGCCATCCCCTAGGACCCCTTGGGGCAGCCAATCGACCCGGGGAGGTCATCTTCCCCACCTCCGGCAGCAGCGACCGCCGCCATGGCCCCAGCTCTTCCAACGCCACCAGGGCCTCTCCCTCCCATTTCTCTTCACCAAGAACACCTCCTTCCTTCCAGGAACCCAACCCCCTACTCGATTTTGATCGGGAACCACATTCGCCCCAAAACCACTCTGCCACCGAAGCCTCCTCCGCCGCGAAGCTCGCCGCCGGCAACTCCCTCCGTCCCCACCGGCCTGGCGACCACCGGGAGGACCGCCCTGGAGTGGCGGATCCATCCCCACCCTCGGGGCCCCGCGAGGAGCCGCCAGTCGCCGGCGACGATCGCCGGAGCTCCGCCTCCGCTCGGGAGAGAGAAAGAACGGGGAAAAAGAAATAGGCAAACCTGACTAGTGGGCCCCCGGGACCCACTGTCAGTGTCTCACCGCGCCGTCCATGTGTTTAAGTGAAGGCGTAATCCACCCCAGTACGTTTCTCCCGCTTCGAAAGCGTATTCCATTCTGAAACGTTTTTTCTTTTTCTGTTTTATTTAAAATCAGATTTGACCCAATCTTTGACTGGCTCTATCTTTTTAAATATAAGTCCAAATGAACTGATTCTTTTTCCTACCTCTCTCAAATTTCACCTAGTTTATTTTAAGATTTATTTAAAAAAAATTAGAACAACTTTTGGTGCTGTTTTTATTTTGTGTGTTAATTCTTTTATATTGCTAAAATAGGATTTTTGAAGAGAGGAGAAATGTTTCAAGTTTTGGAGTGCACCCTGCCTTTCCACACATTGAAGGCAAGCATTCTGAACCCCGGCATAATATTTTTGTGTGTTCGATGACACGTTCATAACATCACCTCACTTTGGAGAAACTTGTTATTTCATGTGATATGATCATATGCATGTTATTGATTTCCATGCTGTTGGAAATGGACACACTTGTGATGATAATCACCCTCGTGTGCCTTGCATGCATACCGGCAGGAACCCGGGAAAACCTCTGCCTTGGGTAGGCATGAGTTTGTCGCCGGTCTCCGTCGGGACGGTTATGTCTGGTATGGCATGGCAAGGTGATATGAGCGGTGACTCTGTTGGTTGAAATATATTCGTCATGCTAATCATGCAGGGAATACTTAAACCTCCTGAGTCGACCGTAGATCGAGTCTTGTGCCAGTAACCCCCATACTTGTTTCGTACTACCACTCGTCTCTACAGCACACACCGTACAGAGAGGCCATGGTGGAAGATACCGGTTGTAGCTGGTAGGCAGGCCACCTGGTCCGGGGGCATGGGTGTTTCCGGTTGGGACCAAGAGGGGAGGCCACCCCTTAGAGCGCGCGATATAAATTTGATCCCATGCTACGCGAGGTTGTAGCCTCCCCACTTAGAGTTTGCTTAACAGGTGTCGTGGGTGATTCCAGACACGTGTGAGATAAGCTGGTGTGTGCAAGTTAGGTGTGTTTTCAACAAAAAGACCGTAGACGGAATTAGTCCCGATGGACTAAAGAAATCCGTTACTCGTGGGTAAAGAGTACACCCTCTGCAGAGATTAAACCTATTCGAATAGCCGTGTCCATGGTTAAGGATTACAGTCTGGGATGGGTCAAGTGTCGGTCTTAGTGTCGGTCTTCGGAGGTGAAACTGTTAACCAGAACTGGAACTACTACCTGTGACTTGTGATAATTATGATTATTATTATTGTTGACTAACCGTGATATTATTGTTGTTATCGAGTATCTCTGGGATGGTTCCACCTCCGGGATATTCACTATGATTGTTTTTTTTAAAGCCCTTTATGTGGTGTCGCTCAGACGCCCGACTGTGGCATTTCTTTTAAAGCCCTTTATGTGGTGTCGCTCAGATGCCCGACTGTGGCATTTCTTTTAAAGCCCTTTATGTGGTGTCGCTCAGACGCCCGACTGTGGCATTTCTTTTAAAGCCCTTTATGTGGTGTCGCTCAGACGCCCGACTGTGGCATTTCTTTTAAAGCCCTTTATGTGGTGTCGCTGAGACGCCCGACGGTGGCATTGCTTGTTTTTTTTTATTTCATAAATTTTAATACTACTATGTTATTGCATTTTTATAAATAACCGCCTGCACGCATCAGAATTTTATTTACTATTTTTGACTAACATCATGAGCATAAAATATTTTTCAGCACATCATTGTTATATTATACCTGTGTTCATAATGTTTGCGAGTACATTCAAAGTACTCACTGGCTTGTCCCTGGCTATTGTCTTGGCCAGATTTCTTGCGCGGAAAGGAGCGACCTTGTTGAAAGCCCCGGAACCCACACAATGGAGATAGCAGGCTCGCGAAGATAGGAGTTAACCTTGTCAGCTGTTCCTGTTGGGAAATGGAGTCCCATAGACACTGATGTTTCACAACCCGCTTCCGCCATCAACCACTAGAAACCATTTGTTGTACTCACAGGCCAGAATGGCCTTGTACTACATATTTTGTTTTCTGCTTGGAATTTCTGTATCAAGTTGGAGCCTCATCAGCTAACCGTAATCCTGGGGCTGATGAGCACGACGGTCTTTTTTGGATATTTATTACCCGGAAAACCGGTCGTGACATTGCCCTTGCCAAGGAGCCCAGGTTTCACAAGAAGACCAGGCACATCAAGCGTCGTTTCAACTCCATCCATGAAAATGTTCAAGATGGAGACATAGATATTTGCAAAGTACATACGGATCTGAATTTCACAGATCCGTTGACTAAACCTCTTCCGCGAGCAAAACATGATCAACACCAGAACTCTATGGGTGTTCGATTCATCACAATGTAACTAGATTATTGACTCTAGTGCAAGTGGGAGACTTTTGGAAATATGCCCTAGAGGTAATAATAAAAGGATTATTATTATATTTCCTTGTTCATGATAATTGTCTTTTATTCATGCTATAATTGTATTATCCGGAAATCGTAATACATGTGTGAATACATAGACCACAATACGTCCCTAGTAAGCCTCTAGTTGACTAGCTCGCTGGTCAACAGATAGTCATGGTTTCCTGACTATAGACATTAGATGTCGTTGACAACGGGATCACATCATTAGGAGAATGATGTGATGGACAAGACCCAATCCTAAGCATAGCACAAGATCGTGTAGTTCGTTTTGCTAGAGCTTTTCCAATGTCAAGTATCTCTTCCTTAGACCATGAGATCGTGTAACTCCCGGACACCGTAGGAGTGCTTTGGGTGTACCAAATGTCACAACGTAACTGGGTGACTATAAAGGTGCACTACAGGTATCTCCGAAAGTGTCTGTTGGGTTGACACGGATTGAGACTGGGATTTGTCACTCCGTATTACGGAGAGGTGTCACTGGGCCCACTCGGTAGTGCATCATCATAATGAGCTCAAAGTGACCAAGTGTCTGGTCACGGGATCATGCATTACGGTACGAGTAAAGTGACTTGCCGGTAACGAGATTGAACAAGGTATTGGGATACCGACGATCGAATCTCGGGCAAGTAACATACCGTCTGACAAAGGGAATAGTATACGGGGTTGCTTGAATCCTCGACATCATGGTTCATACGATGAGATCATCGAGGAGTATGTGGGAGCCAACATGGGTATCCATATCCTACTGTTGGTTATTGACCGGAGAGCCATCTCGGTCATGTCTGCATGTCTCCCCAACCCGTAGGGTCTACACACTTAAGGTTCGGTGACGCTAGGGTTGTATGAATATGAGTATGCAGCAAACCGAATGTTGTTCGGAGTCCCGGATGAGATCCCGGACGACACGAGGAGTTCCGGAATGGTCCGGAGGTGAAGAATTATATATAGGAAATGCTGTTTCGGCCATAGGGAAAGTTTCGGGGTCACCCGGTATTGTACCGGGACCACCGGAAGGGTCCCGGGGGTCCATCGGGTGGGGCCACCTATCCCGGAGGGCCCCGTGGGCTGAAGTGGGAGGGGAACCATCCCCTTGTGGGCAGGTGCGCCCCCCCTTGAGCCCCCCTGCGCCTAGGGTTGGAAACCCTAGGTGGGGGGGGGGCGCACCACTTGCCTTGGGGGGCACTCCACCCCCCTGGCCGCCGCCCCCTTGGGAGATTGCATCTCCCAGGGCCGCCGCCCCCCTGGGTGCCTATATAAAGGAGGGCAGGGGGAGGGCAGCCGCACCCTTGTGTCTTGGCGCCTCCCTCCCCTGCTACACCTCGTCCTCCTCCCGCAGCAGCTTGGCGAAGCCCTGCTGGAGTTCTGCTGCATCCACCAGCACGCCGTTGTGCTGCTGGATCATCATCAATCTCTCCTTCCCCCTTGCTGGATCAAGAAGGAGGAGATGTCATCCGCTCCGTACGTGTGTTGAACACGGAGGTGTTGTCCGTTCGGCACTTGGTCATCGGTGATTTGAATCACGGCGAGTACGACTCCATCATCACCGTTCTCTTGAACGCTTTCGCACGCGATCTACAAGTGGTATGTAGATGCAATCTCTCTCCCATGACTCGTTGCTTAGATGAACTCATAGATGGATCTTGGTAAAACCGTAGGAAAAATTTTAATTTTCTGCAACGTTCCCCAACAGGAGGGAGAGGGGTAGAGTGCTGGATGGGTGATGGAGTTGCTTCTTAAAGATGGTGGGAGAGGCCTACTAGACAAACTGAGGGTAGAACTGAAATTTTATCAATAAGAGTGGGGATGTGTTTCTGTGTGTGCCTGTGCGTGATAGATCTGCCAGGACGCATGCATGGATGATAAAGGGGAACCATGTGTTTGGTAAGCAAACCTAACTAGATCGGTAGATCAATTGTTGTTTGTCGGAGGAAGGGAGAGACATAACTAATGAGGTAGATCGATCGACGCGTGGGGAAAAACGAGTTATAAGGACCTAGCTAGCTATATGTATAACGGGAGATCGGTCGGTGTACATCCATTTTTTAGAGGCAAATAAGGCCCAGCGAGATGGATAGACAGAGAGAATGGAGCTAGGAGGTGGTGCGAGAGGCCGACCTACTAGCTAGATAGGGGGAGGAGTGTGCGGTTGTGAGACTAATGAAAAGAGGGGCGAGGTTTACATGTGTGTGGGACCGTATGAGAGACATGAGGCATGGACACAGAAATGAGGAGATGGAAGGTGCATGTGTTTGTTGTAGGCAGACATCGCTGGAGAGGGTTATCGATCGGTGTGTGTCGGAAAGGAGTTGTGGAGACTTTGGGAGAACGACCTAAAGAAACAAAATGAATGTGCGCGATGGGTTGAGGGAGGGGGAGAGCGAGCAGGGCGTGTGCATGCACGAGAGAAAGTTAGTGCTAGCTACAAAGGTTAGAGGATTGTGTTGGTGTAAGAGACTAACAAAGATCATAATTTGATATGAAAGTGGATTCATATATTTGAATAGGAGATCATAGTTTTATAAACATATGCATGCATGAATATAGCGCTGATACGCTTGTTGTGGTTTTGCACATGTTATACCATAATGTGATAGTGCATGGCGTTTCCAACTCGCAGCTAAATGTCGAACAATCTAAACAATACTATGCATCGAAAAATGCCACATTTTATTTGAATTTGTGATAATGTGTGGTGTTTGCAGCTTACAGCTAAATATCAAACAATCTAAACAATACTATATATCAAACAATCTCACATTTTATTTGAATTTGTCGTAATGTGTGGTGTTTGCAACTCACATCTAAATACTTGTAGGCGTAGGGGGAGGGGCACCATAAATTATTTGATAAACACATTATACACATGAGACATGTGTTAGATTATGATGATCTAGCTAGAGCTTGAAATGTACTGTGATTTTAAATCAACATAAAGTGGATTCAAAAAAATCGAGTTCGAGTTCATATAGTACACATAGTTCATATCTAACTCGAGAGTAATCATGCGGTGTGATGTGAAGATAATACACAAACAATGGTTTAACTTGACAATAATGATGATTGTGGATCTTATTCAAATAGAAAAACGAATTCAAATTTAGTTCATATTAAAGTGGTTGTATATACGTTTGGACTGCACTAAAACGTTCATTTGAGTAGCAGGTTGCATGAATTATACACGTAGCAAAACATTTTAATTGAACATAACATGAATTCAAAGTTCTGAATGACATTTGTAGTGTGAATTGATTTGGTACAGTAAACGGGACTAGACTCTCTTGTGTGCTACGAATTGATTTCTTTTTGTTTTTTCGTCGACGAAACTGCGAATTGATTTGGTACAATACACGTTAGGCTTGTCCGGAAGTTTCAACCCGCGCCTTGTTACCCCGAAATATTTAAGATATATCTTTGTCTTGTTGTGCTCCGACAACTCCCTCCATCTCAACCCGTGCCTTGCTATTGCAAAATTACAACGCGCGAAAACTCCCACCTCCTATGAAATCCCGATACGCGAAATTCCCGTGATACCCCAGAATCAAAAGAACCGCCTAGCTCAAATCGGTGGGGGTACTTTTGTAACTTAGCCCACATTTCAGACAAGCGCGTCCCTAGGACATGGTTCCCCACTCCCATCCCATCCGCCCACCCATTCGTACACCGAGGCCACGAAAACCCGCAAAGCCCCACACCCTCCTTCGTCCGCCACCCAGCCAGAGCCTCTTCCCCGACGACGTCGCACACAGCAATAGCTCAACGTCCCTCATCCATCGTACCAGATGAGGATCCGTCGTCGATCTCGTCATCCTACCAGTTAAGCCACCCCGTCCTCCACCTCCAAGGAGCTGCCCCGACGTTCCCTTCTTGTTTCGCTCCACCTCCATTCGCACATCGCCGTCTTGACCTGCACCACCGGAAGAGCATCATCATCACCGTTCCTTGGATGAAGCCGAGGCCTAATTGCCGCATTTTCTTCTTGGTTCGATCTCATGGTGCTACCGGTGCTCGGTCCCGAGCCGACACGGTGTGGCTCCATCCATGGCGGCGTCGCCGGCCACTT
This sequence comes from Triticum aestivum, assembly GCF_018294505.1. NCBI lineage: Eukaryota > Viridiplantae > Streptophyta > Magnoliopsida > Poales > Poaceae > Triticum > Triticum aestivum. Next base: position 15,622 of record NW_025229145.1, on the reverse strand, counting down.
CCTCCATGACGTCGCTCCCTCAGCGGCGACGTCCACATCAGTAGGGGCTGCTGCTGCTTTAGCTGTCGCTCGCGCTGCTGCTCTGCTCTTGCTCTCAGTCCTCTGCTTGGTCTGCTCTTGCTATTGCTCTTGCTCTTGCTCGCGCTGCTGATCTTGCTCTTGATCTTGCTTGCGATGCTACATGACCAGCTGCCCCGGCTCTCGCACGCGCTGCTGGTGCTGCTACTGCTTTTCTGCAACTAGTGCATTTAGTTTCGACAGTAAAATTCAGTTTCGATAGCAAAATTAAGTGACAGTTAAGTTCAGTTTTGACAATTAAATTCAGTTTCGACAGTTAAGTTCAGAGATGAGCGGTTGTTGTATTATACATCTAGCACTTTGTGGGTATGTTTTTTATGTCATCTATTGGAGATGCTATTAGAATTCCACTCAGGTTAACATTGTCTCTCCTGTCCTGCTTTAGCTCAACATCGTACAACTCACCGGAGCTGCTCCAATGACGAACCCCTCCATCACAGTGGAGCAGTACCCCAGGCTCCATCTTAAGATGCCTAAGATCTTCTTCCCCTCTTCCGACAGCCAAGTCAGCCAGATCATCCTCACCGACCAACCCAATCACGCCGAGATCGACATGGCTTCGCCAAAGAGGTTGTACACTTGTTGCATCTCTTTTTCACTCTACATGTTATATATATTGTCCACTGAGCACACGCGGTAACTGAAATACGATTAGTTTCTCCTACTATATGACAAGCAGTGAGTGAGGGAGTCCTGGATTAGGGGGTATCCGAACAGCCGGACTATGTACAACGTCCGGACTATTGAAGCGTGAAGATACAAGACTCAAGACTTCGGCCCGTGTCCGGATGGGACTCTCCTTTGCGTGGAAGGCAAGCTTGGCGATCTTGATATTATATTTCCTTCCTTGTAACCTACTCCATGTAAACCCTAGCCCTCTTCGGTGTCCATCTAAACCGGAGAGGTTGGTCCTTAGAAGGCCGATCACAATTACAATCATACCATCATAGGCTAGCTCTTAGGGTTTAGCCTCTACGATATCGTGGTAGATCTACTCTTGTACTACCCATATCATCAATATTAATCAAGCATGAAGTAGGGTTTTACCTCCATCGAGAGGGCCCGAACCTGGGTAAACATCTGTGTCCCTTGCTTCCTATTACCATCAGCCTTGACGCACAGATCGGGACCCCCTACCTGAGATCCGCCGGTTTTGACACCGACATTGGTTCTTTCATTGAGAGTTCCTCTGTGTCGTCGCTGTCGAGCTCGATGGCTCCTTCAATCATCATCAATGACACTGTCCAGGGTGAAACTTTCCTCCCCGAACAGATCTTCGTGTTCGGCGGCTTCGCACTGCGGGCCAATTCGCTTGGCCACCTGGACCAGATCGATAGTTCTGCCCCCGGCCACCAGGTCAGGTTCGGAAACTTGAACTACACAACGGATATTCGTGGGGACTTGATCTTCCACGGATTCGGGCCAGCATCAGGAGCGCCGAACAGTCACGATGAGCACGGCTTAGACCTGCTGTCAGACGACGCTCGGGATATCACCCCGGCAGAAGCCTCGGATTTAAATCTGGGGCAGGTTGCATTGCCTAAGGACGGAGAGCTGGACCCCGCCCCGCAGGCCGTACCCTCATCGGCGATGGAGCCGAACACAGGCCTCACTTTTGAGGGAGCCTGTGACTCCGGACCCCCGAATTCATATCCGGTTGTAGGTTCCAGTCCGCGCGACCCTGAGCCCGCGGAGCCTGGTTGGGCTCCGGTGATGGAGTTCACCACGGCGGACGTCTTTCAGCACTCGCCCTTTGGCGACATGCTGAACTTATTGAAGTCTCTCTCTTTGTCAGGAGACTCTGGGACGAACTATGTCCGGCTTGAGTGGGAAGCAGACGACGACGGAATTCGTTGCCCACCCACCACCCACTTCATTGCCATGATCGATGATCTAACCGACGTGCTTGACTTCAACTCCGAAGACATCAACGGTATGGACAATGATGTAGGAGAATCACAGGAGCCACCGCTCACAGGGCGGTGGACGGCCACCTCCTCATACGATATATATATGGTGGACACTCCGAAGGAAACCAATGACGATGAGGCAACGGAGGATAACCCCTCGGGAAGAAAAACAAATCATGGGCGTCGTCGGCGCCGCTCCAAGCCCCGCCACAACAATACCGGCCCCGAAGACGCAAGCAACCCGGATGGTGCCGAAGAGGAACACAATCCTGATCAGCCTACCTTCAAGCTGGCTGGACTGGTCACGATGGGATACTTGGAGAAGGACAACTATACACCCCCCCTCTAACGACGAGGTGAGCCTCGGCAACGACGAATTTGGCGTACTTGAAGATCCAGTGGAACAATTTCCCTTCAAGCGAAGGCTCATGGCCACGGCAAGGAGCCTGCAAAAGAGGCAAGAGCAGCTTAAAGCTGACCAAGATTTGCTAACGGATAGGTGGACCAAGGTACTGGCCACCGAAAGGCACGAACTCGACAGCCCCAATAAAGAGCATACATGGCACAACTGGCTACCTCAACCCAAGCAGCAGAACCCAAGGCGCACACCCCAACGTCCTCACATCATTATGGTCCAAGACAGTAATAAGGATACGCGAAGAGACACCCTGAAGCCTCGGTGCAATGGCAACAAACGCCAAGTCAAGGAAACTGGCACCAGGTCCAGCAAATACCAGTCCGGTCAACAGACCAAGAGCGGCTCAAGCCTATTCGGACCGAGCCACAGGCTCGATCAACCTTGCAAAATTCATGGAACTCCTAGAAGGATGGCAAAGCACACCTATAGAAAATGCCGAATCCTCAAAACAAGGCGGTTGGTCGCGGGCCGGAAACAATGAGGAGAGGCGTCTAGTCAATAGAACCCCCCACCCCCAGAGCATAAAAATACGGCTGATCGCCCATAATCACATCAACCACAACAAGTCAATTGCAGTACCCGGTGACCTAGTAGAAGGATAAACTATGGCAGGAACATGCAGGTAGAAGGCAGTCCGGATCCGCTGTTGATCCACTCACAACCCCCTCCAGTCCAGCCATTACAGGTTCCGCCAAATAACACCTCTTTTTTATACATCATACTCATATACATGGACACATCATCCTACTACAATGCGTGGACTTAGAAAATACTTACCGGGCGTCGTTTATCGCCGACGCTTCTTTGCCGAAAATGACAGCCACGCTTTGCGTTCGCCCGGTTACACCAGGGGCTTCACAGTACGGCAATAATGTCTGACCACCTTTTCGGCCGCTCGGCACCGCGAACTTATAGCACTATATGCATCTGCTCCGAATAATGTCTTGGGTCATTGGTTGGGTTTGCCCGGCTCCCATATTTTGGTACCTTACGTTCCGTTCTGTCGGCAAAGGTAGCGCTGGGAGAACTACTGCGATTGTGTCCCGGTTCAGCCGGATAAACCCCTCAGTAGAGAAATCCGAAAACCGACCGTCATGATGAAGCGAGAGCCGATCAGTTGTTCGAGAGGTTATAAAATCCCTAAAGATTTATTCCGCACAATGCCATCATAAATGCTGAGTGCGACAGATCGGTATTCTGATCAGGCGCCAATAGAGCCCCTAGTTCGGCCTTGTGAACACTAGGGGCTGCGCCAACCATACTTGAATTCCTATGGCTAAGTGAGAGTAATAAAGCCTTATAGTCTGATTGCCTGGTTCGCGGAGAGAAACACCTCCTTAAAAGGACCCAACTATGGTATAAAGAGCGTTAAGATATATCCTGAACACCCCCATATTCCTTTTACGAGGGGGCAGAAGCTGACGACTGGCCAACTCTCAGGATTTGCGTACAATAAACAGCCGCACAGGAAGAACATATGTTCAAACAAAACAGGCAATATATAATAAAATGCCATTATCCCATATTACAAAAAGCGGCACAAATGCCCTTAGGGAAATATAATGTCTTTGGCACACTTATCCGCCGCAAGGCGGGCCCCTTTCAGTACACCTTCATAGTACAGCTCGGGCTTGCGGTGCTCCTTACCCTTTGGCGGCCCCTCAGTCATCAGCTTCTTCGCGTCAAGCCTCCCCCAATGCACTTTTGCATGGGCAAACGCCATGCACGCGCCTTCTATACAGACTGATCGCTTGATAGCATCAAGCCAAGGACATGCGCCCACAATCCGCTTGACGAGTCCGAAGTAACTGCTTGGAATTGGCTCCGCGGGCCATAGCCGGACAACTAAGTCCTTCATGGCTAGTTCGGCCGCCTGGTGCAGTTGGACCAGTTGTTTTGGCTGATCGATAAATGGTACCGGATAGTTCGGCGCCAAATACTGCAACCAGAAAACCCTCTCCGCAGACTTCTTCTCCTCGGTGCGGTAGAATTGGGCGGCATCTGATATGCTACGAGGAAGATCTGCAAAAGCCCCTGGAAAAATAAGAATTCAGCTTGCCGCTTAGGATTCTTCCCATTATCACATATAAAGAGCTAATAATATAGAAGGCCTTACCAGCCGCAACTTTCCGGGCCTCCAGAATGTCTCGCGCAGCACCTCGGGCTTCTTCTCGAGCACCTTCCGCATCCTCGAGAGCTTGGGCGAGTTTGGATTCTTTCCCTTTTAGACTCTGCTCCAAGCCCTCGCCTTTCTTCACAGCTTCCTGGAGCTCTCACTCAGCCACAATAACCCTGGTCTCGTGTTTTTCACGAAGCACCTGTTCGGCCTCAGCCTTCTTGTTGGCACCAGCCAAAGCTTTCTCTAGTGCCTCGTATTCGGCACCCGCTCCTAGAGCATACAATACAAATATTTCTCATTATGCACAACTATTCGTTCGTGCCAACTTCAAGACAAATGTTTTCAACATACCTTGCTTGTGTTCCAGTTGCTTCTTTACAAGGCCGAGTTCTTCCTCGTCCCGTGCAAGGTTATGCTTCAGTTCGGGCACTTCCGCATTATAAGCGGTCGTCCTCTCGGCAGAGGCCTGTTTTCACATAAAGGGGTATACGTCATTCACATAAGCTCCTGCGAAAACAGGTGATTTGATCCCCTGCCCAGCTCCGTCTTCTCCGCCGGACAGCGTATCAGGGGCTACTACTCCTATTATGACAATTCCTCAAAGGTTTCTTTGGAAACATACCTCAAAGGCCTTTATAAGACCAAAGCAGGACTCGTTCAGCCCGCTCTCGGCGGACTGAATCTTCTCAACCACCGCGCCCATGAGAGTTTGGTGCTCATCAATGATAGATGCGTTTTTCAACGCTATTGATAGACCGCCGGGCAGCTCTGCTCGAACAGAGGATGCCCGCGGGGTAGGCAGGCCCCCCACCATGGAAGGTGGCTGTCCGCTCGACTCTGGTACCTAAGAGGTCCCAGGGGCTTTATCCACCCCCATTTGTCTGGCAACGGGGATATGTCCCCCCTGGTATGGGTCCTGTCAGGATGACACCTCGGTGTCGCGCTGGGACTTGGGGGAAGGGGCATGCGGAGGCGTCTCACTCGCCAGGGCGTCTGAGCCAAATGACTCCTCCGATAAGGACTGTCCGGCACGAGACCTCGCCGGGCTATGCAAAATGCGGCAATAGTTAAAGCCGATAAACCCGAAGATAATCCCGGACGCGTACATGAGTTCGGATTCTGTATACTTACGACTTCCCCAGGGGCCAGGCTGCTATCGGCAGCCGTGGTGGATGTCTCTGGGAGGGAACCTTTCCCCCTCTTGGGAGATTCGGCCTCCAGGGACGGGGAAGCGGCACGCTTCCTCCCACCTCCAGAGTGAGGCTCGTCTTCCTCTACTTCCTCCTCTTCGTCCTCTGAAGAAGGAGCATTGCTTGAGTCTCCGGATTTTGCGTCCGAAGCCTCGCGGCGACGGAGGACATTCCGAGTCTTCTTGACCTTCTTGGAAGCCTCCTTCTTTGGCGCCTCATAAGGCACGGGGACCAGCATCTTCGACAGAAGGGGTCCGGCTAGTTTCTCCAGCAACGGGGCCGGACAATGTATCCACTCTACTTTCTTTATCCATCCCTGAGGTCGCAATGAAACATGATTAGGATGTCTCCCCCATGACATACCAGCTGAAGAATGAGTAGACAGAGCGTGGCTGTGACTTACCGAGCTTGGAGAATGGGATAATTGATACCCACGGTCCTCGGCGGGGCCTGGCCACAATTTGCCAGACTTGAAGAGCACCTTCCAGATATCCTTGTGGGAGGAATAATAAAGCTCCCGAAGGGTTTGGTGCTCGGCCGGGTCGAACTCCCACAGAGTACAAGCTCGGCGCTAACAGGGGAGAACCAGGCGAACTAGCATCACCTGGACTACGTCGACGAGTTTGACGTCCCTATCGAATACACCCTGAATGCGCGTCCGGAGCAGTGACAGCTCATCGGACGAGGACCAATTCGGGCCCTTCTCGGGCCAGGATGTGAGCCGCAGCAGAGCTCCGGATCTGAACTCTGGAGCTGCCGCCCACTTTTTGCCGCGTGGTTCAGTGATATAGAACCACAACTGCTGCCACTCCTTGACGGAGTCATTGAAAGCACCTTTCGGCCAAACAGCCTTGGGCATCTTGCTTACCATGGCACCGCCGCACTCGGTGTGTTCGCCACTCACCACCTTGGGCTTCACATTGAAGATCTTTAGCCATAGGCCAAAGTGAGGTGGGATCTGGAGAAAAGCCTCGCACACGACGATGAACGTCGAAATATTGAGGAAGGAGTTGGGGGAAAGATCATTAAATTGATCCCGTAATAATACATGACTCCCCGAACGAACGGGTGAAGGGGAAACCCAAGCCCACGGACGAAATGGGGAAGGAACACGACTCTCTCTTGAGATTCCGGAGTGGGGATGACCTGTCCCGTCGGTGGAAGACGTTGGCCGATCTTTTGGGCCAGATACCCGGCTCCCCGGAGCTTCTTGATGTCCTTCTCCTGGACGGTTGAGGCCATCCATGTGCCTCCTCCTCCGGATCCGGACATCTTTGGAAAACCTCTCTTCGATGGAGAAGAAGAGTTCTTGGGCGTTAGGGCCCGAACAGATGGGAGGAGAAGGCGTGGGTAAAAGAGAAAGAAACCTAACCTCTTTATAGAGGCGGTAACTGCTTTTTGCGCCTCCCCACTTGCCTGGTAGAGCCCGTCTGCCTCCCACTCGCCGCGATTAGCGGCGCGGTTAGATTACCCATACCCGTATTGATGAGAATCCCATAATAAGGGGATACGATCTCTGCTTTGACAAGACGTGTCACAGAAACCGCCTCGTAATATGCGTTGTAGCTGGTTGTGGGAAAACAGTTCAAATAATGATCCGACCGTAATAACAAGTCGCGCCATCAGAAAAAGTTGTCAGCAGATTGCGTTTGTGAAATATCATTCTCTCTATGGTGGCATATGAAGATCATCTCGCAGATCCGGACAAGGTCTAAGTGTTCGATGATTACTTTGGAGTATTCGGAGGAGGAAACCGCCTTGCAATGCCGAAGACAATACTGCGCGTCGGACTCATCGTCATTTAAGCCTGGTTCAGGGGCTACTGAGGGAGTCCTGGATTAGGTGGTATCCGGACAGACGGACTATATACAACGTCCGGACTATTGAAGCGTGAAGATACAAGACTCAAGACTTTGGCCCGTGTTCGGATGGGACTCTCCTTTGCGTGGAAGGCAAGCTTGGCGATCAGGATATTATATTTCCTTCCTTGTAACCGACTCCATGTAAATCCTAGCCCTCTCCGGTGTCTATATAAACCAGAGACGTTGGTCCTTAGAAGGCCGATCACAATTACAATCATACCATCATAGCCTAGATCTTAGGGTTTAGCCTCTATGATCTCGTGATATAAACCAGAGAGGAAGTAGGGTTTTACCTCCATCGAGAGGGCCCGAACCTGGGTAAACATCTGTGTCCCTTGCTTCCTGTTACCATCAGCCTTGACACACAGATCCGGACCCCCTACCTGAGATCCGCCGGTTTTGACACCGACAGTGAGGTACCAGGCAACTTAGCTATCCGTGATGGACTCTCTTGAACGCCAACATTATTTGTCTCTACGCGTTTGAGCTGTGTATTTTTCGATGGTTCTGGAAGTTGAGCTAGTAGGGCAGTGGCCTTGGTCCAAAGTAGTAGAAGTAGCACAAAAACATTTTTTGAGTGTAGGATTTTCCGTGCTCAAGCCTTTCTACTAGAATCACCAGTGGCCTTGGTCCAAAGTAGTAGAAGTAGCACAAAAATGGAGCAAAACTTTTTGAGGATTTTTCTTGGACCGTAAGATAACCTTGAAGCTTCCGGAGGAGGCCAGAGGAGCCACGAGAGAACCACAAGCCCTAGAGACGCGCCCTAGGGGGGCACCCCCAGGCTTGTGGGCCCCTCAGGACTACCCTAACCCTAATTACAGCTCTATAAATGCCCAAATATTCCCATATACCAGAGGGCACACAAAAATACTTTTCTGCCATCGCAAGCTTCTGTTCTCCTGAGATCCCATCTTGGGGCCTTTTCTCGCACTCTACCATACGGGGATTCGATCACGAAGGGCCTCTACACCAACCTTGCTACCCTTCCGATGATGTGTGAGTAGTCTACCATGGACCTAAGGGTCGATAGGTAGTATTTAGATGGCTTCTTCTCTCTCTGTCTCTCTCTTTGATCATCAATACAATGTTCTCCTCGATGTTCTTGGAGATCTATTTGATGTAATCTTATTTTTGGTGCATTTGTTGAGATCTGATTTATTATGGGTTTATGATCAAATTATCTATGAATATTACTTGTGCCTTCTATGAACTCTTTTATGCATAATTAAGATAGCTTTGTATTTCCCGCAATCTATTGATTTGGTTTTGCCAACTAGATTGATCTTTCTTGCAATGGGAGAGGTGCTTTGTTTTGGGTTCAATCTTGCGGTGTCCTCACCCAGTGACAGAAGGGGTAGTGAGGCATGTATTGTATTTTTGCCATTAAGCATAAACAGATGGGTTTTTACCATATTGTTTGGATCTATCCCTCTACATCATGTCATCTTGCTTAAGGCGTTACTCCGTTCTTGTTAACTTAATACACTAGATGCATGTTGGATAGCGGTCGATGTGTGGAGTAATAGTAGTAGATGCAGGGAGGAGTCGGTCTACTTGTCACGGACGTGATGCCTATATTCATGATCATTGCCTTAGATATCGTCATAACTATGCGCTTTTCTATCAATTGCTCAACAGTAATTTGTTTACCCATCATATGGTTTCTTCAAGAGAGAAGCCTCTAGTGAAAACTATGGCCCCTGGGTCTATTTTTATCATATTATTTTCAAATCTATAAAACCAAAAACCCCAAAATACCTTGCTGCAATTTATTTACTTTTGCACTTTTATTTATCTTTTATACCTATCTCTATCAGATCTCATCCTTGCAAGTAACCATGAAGGGATTGACAACCCATTTATCTTGTTGGGTGCAAGTATTTGTTTGTTTGTGCAGGTGCTTTCACTGGAGACTTGTGTGTTCCTCCTACGGGATTGACACCTTGGTTCCTAACTGAGGGAAATACTTATCTCTACTTTGCTCCTTCACCCTTTCCTCTTCAAGGAAAAAACAATGCAAGATTAAGAAGTAGCAGGAAGAATTTCTGGCACTGTTGTCGAGGAGGTTCTACATCAAGCCTACCAAGTACCTATCATAAACTCTCATCTATTGCATTTACATTATTCGCTATTTGCCTCTCGCTATCATCTCCCACTTCAAAAATGTTTAAAAATACAAAACTATTTTCCTTTTATTTTCCTTCTTTCCGTTTGCTTTTATTTCTTACTAGGTTTGTTTGCTTGTTCACTTGGCATAATTGCATGTTTATTCGAAATCAAGAAGCAAATTCTTTATGGATCCTCATCCACTTGCTAATCTTTTTAAAATATCCAACTATGATGAACCAATTGCTAGTGAGTTTAGTGCACGAAATTATCTTTATGAAGTTTTCCTTGAAATTCGTGAATCCGAAAATTGTGATGAAGTGCTAAAAGAGGAAATTTATGAAGTGATTCATGATAGCTCGTTGAATGAAAAGCATGATTGCAATGGTGTTATCACAAATTATATTAATGTCCATTGTGTTAATAATATTCAAAACCCCAAGCTTGGGGATGCTAATTTGATATGTCCATTACTTATTGCGATACTCATGATTGGGGTGATTCGTATGATCTTAAAAATTTATTTAAGCCTCATGATGAATATGATATTGATAATAGTGTTTGCAGTAATATCGAAAGTGGGTTTGGAAGAGTGTCAACTCTAGGTAATAATCCCACTACTTTGGATAATGATCAATCTTATGAATTTTTTGATAAAAGTGGGCTTGGAGAAGTCATGACTTTATTTGATGATAATCCCACTACTTTGGAGGAGTGTAAACTTTGCGTGCATGTCGATCATGAAGAGAATATTATATGTGATAGTTATATTGTTGAATTTGATTATGATCCTACATGTAATTATTATGATACAGGAAAATATGGTTGTATAAATTTTCATGTGACCAAATCACCTCTCTTTGTGTTTAAATTAGTAATGATTCCTTCTTCCTATTTGCATATGCTACAAATTGCTTGTCTTGATAAAAAAATTCCCTATAAAATGCCTATGCATAGGAAGTATGTTAGACTTAAACTTGTTTTTCACATGCTATATGATGCTCTCTTTGTGCTTCAATTCTTGTCTTTCATGCGAGCATCATTAAAATTGTCAATGCCTAGCTAAAAGGCTTTAAAGAAAAAGCGCTTGTTGGGAGACAACTCAATATTTTTTCTTTCTTTTTTATGAGTTTATGAAATATTACTTCTGTAATGATTGTATTTTATTGTAATAATTAGTGTTTGATCCAATTAAGACCTTTGGGATGATCTTTGCTGATAGTTGATTTGATTTTGCTGGAAAATAGAAACTTTTGTGTCCATTAGTAGAATTGTTAAAATTCACTGGAGCGTGATAAAATTCTGAATGATTTACACAAGGTTGATATACAAATTGCCTATGTTTTCCTAATTGGTCAGAATTTTTGGAGTTGCAAAAGTTGGGCTAAAGTCCAGATTACTACAGACTATTTTGTTTTTGACAAATTCTATTTTCATTGTGTTGTTTGCTCTTTTTGATGAATGTATGGGTAGTATCCGGGGGTATGAACCATGGATTAGTTAGAATAGAGTAGATATAACACCAATATAAAATTGTAATGAGTTTACAATAGTACCTAAAGGTGGTTGTGTGCTTTGTTTCTCTAACGAATCTCACGAGTTTTCTGTTGAGTTTTGTGTTGTGAAGTTTTGAAGTTTTGAGTGAAGTTTTGATGAACTACGGAATAAGGAGTGGCAAGAGCCTAAGCTTGGGGATTCCCAAGGCAACCCAAGGTAATATCCAATGACAACCAAGCATCTAAGCTTGGGCATGCCCCGGATGGCATCCCCTCTTTTGTCTTCAATCCATTGGTAAAATTACTTGAGGCTATATTTTCATTCACCACATGATATGTGTTTTGTTTGGAGCATCTTGTATTATATGAGTCTTTGCTTTTTAGTTTGCAACAATCATCCTTGTTGTATACATCTTTTGAGAGGGACACACATTAATCGTGAATTTATTAGAATAATCTATGTGTTTAACTTATATCATTTGAGCTAGGTAGTTGCTCTAGTGCTTCACTTATATCTTTTTAAAGCACGACGGTGGTTTTATTTATAAGAAATTGATGAACTCTCATGCTTCACTTATATTATTTTGAGAGTCTTATAAAAAGTATGGCAATTTGCTTTGGTTACGAATTTAGTCCTAATATGATGGGTATTCAAGAGGGATATAATAAAAACTTTCATGAAGACCATTGAATATATGAGACGATTGATTCCTTTCATTTGTTTTGAGATATAAAGATGGTGATATTAGAGTCATGATAGTTGGTAATTGTGGATTAGTAAGGATATTTGTGTTAATGTTTGTGATTACCGAAGCATGCATGTATGGTCTCTAGTTATGCGATGAAGTTGGAGCATGATTTATTTTTGATTGTATTCCTTATGAGTGGCGGTCGGGGATGAGCGACGGTCTTTTCCTACCAATCTATCCCCCTAGAAGCATGTGTATTAGTACTTTCCTTTGATGGCTAATAAAATTTTACAATAAGTATGTGAGTTCTTTATGACTAATGTTGAGTCCATGGATTATACGCACTCTCACCCTTCCACCATTGCTAGCCTCTTAGATGACGTGCATTGCCCTTTCTCACCTTGAGAGTTGGTGCAAACTTCGCCAGTGCATCCAAATCCCGTGATATGATACGCTCTTTCACACATAAGCCACCTTATATCTTCCTCAAAACAGCCATCATACCTTCCTATTCTGGCATTTCCATAGCCATTCCGAGATATATTGCAATGCAACTTCCATCGTTTCATTTTATTATGACACACACCATCATTGTCATATTGCTTTCATATGAACGAGGCATTCATATAGAGTCATATCCTTGTGTAGTATCGAGTTGTAATTCTTGAGTTGTAAGTAAATAAAAGTGTGATGATCATCATTACTAGAGCATTGTACCATGTGAGGAAAGGATGATGGACGCTATTATTCCCCCACAAGTCGGGATGAGACTTCGGACTTAAAATAAAAAGAGGTCAAAGAGCCCAAAATTAAAAAAGAGAAAAATGAGAGAAAAAAGAGAGAAGGGACAATGTTACTATCATTTTCCACATTTTTGCTTTAAAGTAGCACCATGTTCTTCATATAGAGAGTGCTTGTATATTCCAATGATGGGATTCCTCAATTCTCCCTTGTTCTTCACGAGCAAGCGAGTTGGATGCATACCCACTTAGTTTTCTTTTGAGATTTCATACACTTATAGCTCTAGTGCATCCATTGCATGGCAATCCCTCCTCCTTGCATTGCCATAAATTGATGGGCATCTCCATAGCCCATTGGTTAGCCTCGTCAATGTGAGACTTTCTCATTTTTTGTCTTCTCCACACAACCTCCACCATCATATTCTATTCCACCTATAGTGCTATATCCATGGCTCACACTCATGTATTGCGTGAAAGTTAAAAAAGTTTGAGAACATTAAAAGTATGAAACAAATGCTTGGCTTGTCATCGGGGTTGTGCATGATAAATACTTTGTGTGATGAAGATAGAGCATGACAAGATTATATGATTTTGTAGGGATAACTTTCTTTAGCCATGATATTTTGAGAAGACATGAATGCTTCATTAGTATGCTTGAAGTATTATTATTTTTATGTCAATATTAAACTTTTGTTTTGAATCTTATGGACCTAAATATTCATGCCACAATAAGATTACATGATAAACATGTTAGGTAGCATTCAACATCAAAAATTCTATTTTTATCATTTACCTACTCGAGGACGAGCTGGAATTAAGCTTGGGGGTGCTTGACACGTCTCCAATGTATCTATAATTTTTTATTGTTCCATGCTATTATATTATCCATCTTGGAGGTTTTTGGTGGCTACAGAGGCTTGCGGCGGCGGAACTCCTGATCTATCTTCTGTTCTGGAAGTTTTAGGGTACGTAGGTATATATTGGTGCAAGGGGTATGTCGGTGGAGCTTCGGGGGCCCAACAAGGCAGGGGGCGCGCCCTACAGGGGTGGGCGCTCCCCCCACCCTCGTGACCAGCTCCCCTATCTTCTGACGTAGAGTCCAAGTCTATTTCTGTGGCTTTCCTTCCAAAAATAACTTCTCCAGTTGATTTCGTTCCGTTTTGACTCCGTCTGATATTCCTTTTCCCCGAAACACTGAAATAGGCATAAAACAGCAAATCTGGGCTGGGCCTCCGGTTAATAGGTTAGTCCCAAAAATAATATAAAAGTGGATAATAAAGCCCAATATTGCCCAAAACAGTAGATAATATAGCATGAAGCAATCAAAAATTATAGATACGTTGGAGACGTATCAGAGAGGAGTACGAGGGTTCACTGGTTCGACTGTGGTGTGAGGCTGCCATCGCCGCAGAATAACAGGGGGTGTGGGTGAGTGGAGGGATGGCCTGGCCAGCGGTGGGAGTAGTAGGGGGCGGTGAGGCCTCCGCGGCAGCACAACCGTCAGCCGGCCACGGGAGAGCAGGCGGCATGACTGACGCTGCTTTGGGCAGCTGGATCAAGAAGACCAGAGGTTGAAGAAGCATGATAGCCGTTGGATGGACATCGTACGGTCACTGCAGCTAGAATCGTTTGTATTGACTAAGTTGACAAAGCCCTTGGTATGCATCAACTTAGTAGGCCCACAGATCAGCTTTCGAAACGGTGTGCCCCAAATGTCAGGGGGAGGAATCATTTTTTGGGCGAGTGAAGCTAGAATATCTGAGATTGAAAAAGAAGCACGACATTCGTTGGATGGACATCCAACGGCCACTACTGCTAGAACCGTGTGTCGACTATAAGTTGACAAAGCCTTACATACGCGTCAACTTAATTTTTTTTTGAGGGGATGCGTCAACTTAGTTGGCCCACAAGTATGTAGTAGAGAACTTATAGCCCATTTGAGATTTGTAGGAATGTACAACCCATTTCTAAATTCTAATGGAATTTAGGGGGTGTTTGGATATAGGGACTTATTGGTGTAGGGACTTAAATAAGTCCCTTTAAGTCCCATCTAAACCAAACAGGAGGGACTTATAGGGACTTAAAGTGGACATTTGGGACTTATGAAATAAGACTCTCAAGGAGGGACTTATAGGGACTTATAGTTGTAATATGGTCTTTTAGTCCATGTTAAGTCCCAGGAACCAAACTGATAGGGACTTATTAGGGACTTGAGACTTATAAGTTGGGACTAAAAAAAGTCCTAGGACTTATGAACCAAACAGGGCCTTACTACAGCCCATTTACAGTTTGTTAAAAGTATAGCCCATTTTCTAGCTAGGACAACTATGAATAATTTCAACCAACCTTTCAAAACAGAATTCAGTAAAATTTCCCACATTTTGATGGGATCCGAAATATTTTTATCCTGAAATTTCTAGTCTGATTAAATACAATTTCAATATAAATTTGTATTACGTAAAAATCCAACGAAACATTGCGCATGCAACAATTAATGAAATTAAAATTTTCAAAATCCAAAAATAATATTTTATAAAGTAATTACGTGTTTGGTGCATTTTTTATAGTTACTGCCCAATTTTTATAATAAAATCCCACTACAACAAAACAAAGATTAAGTAACACAATCATGTAACATATAGAAAAATGTGTTACAGAGCAAAATTTCAGTAAAACACCATGTGTGTTGCAGCGCCGACAGTAACACACAGTTGATATGATTCGAAAATGCGTTACAGAAACATTACCATAGTAACATATATGTTCGTGTTACTTCGGGTGTGTTACAAATACTAGTACAGTAACACATAGTCAAGTCTTGCTGACTATACAACTGTAAAGAAAAAAAACTATATTTTAATAAAAAGCAATAGTGCCACAATGCTTACAAACATAAGTTCACATTTTCACTCAACTGATTTTCTCAAAAATCTTTGTCTGTGACATAAGCTTGTACGTAGGTCATGAACATTTTTTCCTGTATTACTTGAACCTTAATTGATATACATATATCA
>NW_025229144.1:0-27661 GCF_018294505.1 Triticum aestivum | reverse complement strand
CGCCGCGCTTTCGCTGCGCCCCGCACGTCCCGCCCATCCCGCGTGTCACCGACACGCCCGACGAACCCAACGAGCCCGACGGCATCAGTGTGCCCCGCCCGTCCCGCGTGCACCCGACGCGCACGACGAGCCCCGACCACACGCACCGTGGCTTATTCCAACACACACCCCCTAAGCCACGGCCTAGAGGAGTCCGTCGTCGTCGATGTTGGCACCGGCCAAGAGAGCCTGCTCCGCCGCTGGTCCTTTCCGCAGCTGCGAGCACTCGCGCCGGAAGTGCCCGTGCTCCCCGCACTTGTAGCAGCGCCTGCGCCTATTGCCGTCGCTCCCCGACGCCAGGCTGCGCCCATCATCGTCGTCCCGTGCTCCGCCTTGCTGCCGCTCCCGCTGAGGGAGTCCTAGACTAGGGGTGTCCGGATAGCCGAACTATCATCATCGGCCGGACTCCAAGACTATGAAGATACAAGATTGAAGACTTCGTCCCGTGTCCGGATGGGACTTTCCTTGGCGTGGAAGGCAAGCTTGGCAATACGGATATGTAGATCTCCTACCATTTTGTGTAACCCTAGCCCTCTCCGGTGTCTATATAAACCGGAGGGTTTTAGTCCGTAGGACAACAACCATTACAACAATCATACCATAGGCTAGCTTTTAGGGTTTAGCCTCCTTGATCTCGTGGTAGATCCACTCTTGTACTACCCATATCATCAATATCAATCAAGCAGGAGTAGGGTTTTACCTCCATCGAGAGGGCCCGAACCTGGGTAAAAACATCGTGTCCCTTTTCTCCTGTTACCATCCGCCTAGACGCACAGTTCGGGACCCCCTACCCAAGATCCGCCGGTTTTGACACCGACACCCGCGCTCGCCACTGCGCCGCCGTGAACAGGAGCTGTCCATCCATCCGCTCGCTGCTGTCCTGCAGTCGACGCCGAACTCGCTCATCGATCACGCGCAGCCGCCCAAGCGCTTCGTCGAACGCCATCGTCGTCACGTCGTGGAATTGCTCGATGCCGGCGACGACGGGGAAGAGCCGATCCGGCACCGTATCCAGCAGCTTCTTGACGAGCGCCGCGTCGCCCAGCGTCTCCCCGAGGTTGGCATAGCTCGCCGCCATCGCCGCGAGCCTCCCACCCTACACGTCGAGCTCCTTGCCGTCCGCCATCTTCAGGCGGTCAAATTCACCGCGCAGTGTCGCCAGCCTCGCTGCGCGGACCAGATCGGCGCCGACAAACCTCACCTACAGGGAGTCCCATACCTTCCTGGCGGTGAGCTTCGTCGACACCTGCAGCAGTACATCCTCCGGCAACGCCCCGAGAAGCAACGCTCGCGCCATCTTGTCCTTCCGCGTGTTGACCGCCGCGTCGCCCGGCGCCACAGCCTCCCATACGGTGTGGACGTCAAGGATCGCATGCGCCTTGATGGCCCAGATCGTGTTGTTGTCCGCGGTCAGCATCGGCATCGCCATCGTCGTCGATCCGCCCGCACCGCCGCCGTGTGGGACGAGCGCCATGGTCGCCGATGATCGCCCGAACCGAAGCTCTGTCTACCAATTGTTGTTGCAGCTCTCTCTCACTCTCTCTCTCTCGTAGATAGAGGTAGAAGAAGGAGGAGCACACAGTACACTGTAGTTTCACGCGGCTTCGCAGCCCCGCTACTATTCCCAGAGCATTGACTGGATTTACAAACATACTCGTGACCGTGCTTTGTAGTCCTACAGCAGAGTAGCGCCCACGCGCACATGACCCGGCCATGACCACTAATCCAAGCATGCAGGCACCACTTCCGACCACTAGCTAACTAATCCACCCATGCACTAACAAACTTACTTGACCGGCCCACACAAGTAGGTAGGTTATCCATCCGTTGCATGCACGGACTAATCAACAATGCATGCACGGACTACTACCACTACATGCACACACATGCTACACACGCACACTCGCCACGCTTTCGCTGCGCCCCGCCCGTCCCACGTGTCACCGACACGCCCGACGAACCCGACGAGCCCGACGACACCAGTATGTCCCGCCCGTCCCGCGTGCACCCGACGCGCACGACGAACCCGACCACACGCGCCGTGGCTTATTCCAACAGGTATTAACCTTAAGTAGCATGGCCATGCATTTATGGATTTACGGACCTGTTTACTCTATGGTCTGTATACTCGGTTATGTCTGCCACTTAGATGCATGGCCATGCGTCAGAGCATGCATCATGAAATCTCATCTTACTCTAGGGTCATGCATGGTCATGCATTTGTGGATCAGTTTACTCTAGGGTCCAAGATATATCTTTCCGTGTAGAGAGGGTGAAATCTCATCGTGACTGACCATGCGTCATAGCATGCATCATGAAAAACAAGAAAGCAATCTTTATAACTACGAAATAACGGAGTACGGTTTGTTAACACAAGTAAGTCACTACAAATCTGATCTACATAGGACGATCTAGGGTCTAAGGACATAAAATACACATTCTAATAGATTGATGTGCATCAAGTTCGGTGTTTCCAACCCCAAATTCACTTCACGTGCTAACATTATCTGTTCGACATCTCCATGCCCATTGTGGAAGGCAATGCAACTCTCGATATATTGATCGGATGCACGGTGCAAGTATATATGGATACAAGGGCAGCCCTCAGCCTCATCTATACAAGGAAACTAGAGGCGGGGCCGTTAGGAGATTATCCTAACAGATAAATGCACAGATATGTTCAACACCCCCCCGCAGTCGATGCGTCGTCAGTGACACATAGACTGGACCGGAATTCCTCAAATGTAGGCGTCGGTAACCCCTTTGTCATGACATCGGCAAACTGCTGAGCAGTGGGAACATGAAGAACGCGGACGCGCCGAAGAGCCACCTGCTCTCGCACGAAGTGAATGTCGAGCTCAATATGCTTCGTGCGACGATGATGAACGGGGTTGGCGGAGAGGTAGACCGCAGAGACATTGTCGCAGTAGACAATGGTGGCCTTCTGGACGTCAAGGAGCAACTCCTGGAGAAGCTCGCGAAGCCACGAGCACTCGGCAACGACATTTGCCACATGACAATACTCGGCCTCGGCACTGGAGCGGGATAACGTAGGTTGTCATTCAGACGACCACGATATGAGCGAGGGCCCCAGGTAGACGCAGTAGCCTGAAGTCGAGCGTCGCGTGTCCGGGCAGCCAGCCCAATCGGCGTCACTTAGGCAACTAGGTCAGTCGAGGGCAAGGCCGTCAACGTAAGACCCAGACCGTGGTGCCGCGGATGTACCGAAGAATCCGCTTCACCAGGTTCCAGTGAGACTTGCGAGGGGCGTGCATATGGAGACACACCTGCTGAACGGCGTACTGCAGGTCAGGCCGAGTGAGTGTCAAGTACTGGAGAGCACCGACGATGGAGCGGTAAAACGCTGCATCTGGCGCGGGGGAGCCGTCGAGCGCAAAGACCTTGGCCTTCGTGTCGATAGGCGTGGGGACAGGCTTGCAGTTAAGCATGCCCGTCCACTCAAGAAGGTCCTGTGCATACTGCTGCTGATGGAGGAAGAACTCATCGGCGCGTCGTACCACCTCAATGCCAAGGAAGTAGTGCAACGGGCCGAGGTCCTTAATGGCGAACTCAGTGCTGAGGCGAGCAGTATACTGGCAAAGTAGCTTGGGCGAGGAAGCCGTCAGGATGATGTCGTCGACGTAGAGGAGTAGGTAAGCGGTTGCCGGAGCCTGGTGAAAGACAAACAGCGAGGCATCGGAGCGAGTAGCTCGGAACCCAAGCTGCCGCAGGAAGCCGGCGATCCGCTGGTACCAGGCGCGAGGGGCCTGCTTCAAGCCGTACAAAGAGCGGGAAAGTAGGCACACATGATCAGGCTAAGCCGCATCGACGAAGTCGGTTGGCTGCTGACAGAACACCTGCTCCGAAAGATGGCTATGCAAGAATACATTCGACACATCCATCTGATGCACCGGCCAGGCACGAGAGACCCAGAGCTGAAGAACCGCGCGAATCGTGCCCGGTTTGACAACCGGGGCGAACGTGTCGGTGAAGTCGACTCCTGCGCGTTGCCGAAATCCACGGACCACCCACCGAGCCTTATAGCGCTCGAGAGACCCGTCAGGACGAGTCTTATGCCGGAATACCCACCTGCCAGAGATGACGTTGGCATGGGGTGGCCACGGGACCTGCTACCAAGTACGGTTGCGCACTAGCGCGTCAAACTCTTCCTGCATCGCCGCAAGCCAATGCGGGTCGCGAAGGGCGGCTCGAGCGGACGACTTGAGAGGTCACGGCACGGACGTCGAGGTAGCGAGAAGGTACTCGTCCACAGGATAACGGATGCTGGGCCGGTGAATACCGATGCGAGCACGCGTGACCATGCGGGTATCCGAGGCGGCCGGCGGGGCCGGCGGGGCCGGTGGGGACGGCGGGGTCAGCGGGGCTGGTGACGAAGCCAACGAAGAGGCCGTCGAGGTGCCCGGGCCGGGCGCTGGAGAAGCGCTCGCTGCCCGAGCTACGGACTCAAAGGGAGTCGGTGGCGCTGTGGCCGCCGACGAGGAAGCAGCCGGGCCGGCGGAAGCCGTCGAGGAGCCCGGGTCAGCCGCAGGAGATGTGCTCGCTGACCGGGCTGCGGACTCAACGGGAGTCGGGGGCGCCGTGGCCGCCGGCGAGAGGTCCGGGTCCATCGCCGCGGACCCAGAGCGCGGCCCAGGCGCAGCCGGGGTGCCAAAGCCAGGAGGGGGCCCAAGCGCGAGGGAGCGACCTCCTTGAGAGGCACCAGGAGGCGCGGGTAATGAGGACGAGTCAACCGGCGGCGGTACCCGGTGAAAAGGAAAAGACCTCTCGTCAAAGTAAACGTGTCGTGAAGTGAAGGCTCGGTGGGAAACCGGATCATAGCAACGATAGCCTTTGGTGTTTGGTGGGTATCCGAGAAAAATGCGTGCCATGGAGCGAGGTGCAAGTTTGTGAGGAGTGGTGGAGACGATGCTAGGATAACAAAGACACCCAAGAACACGAAGATCATCATATGAGTGTGGGCTACCAAAGAGGAGATGATGTGGTGCATAGTTCCCGAACCTGTAGGGTCTACACACTTACGGTTTGGTGACGCTAGGGTTATTGGGAAGACTTGTATGTGATTACCGAATGTTGTTCGGAGTCCTGGATGAGATCCCGGACTTCACGAGGAGTTCCGGAATAGTCCGGAGGTGAAGATTTATATATAGGAAGTGCTGTTTCGGCCATCGGGAAAGTTTTGGGGTCACCCGGTATTGTACCGGGACCACCGGAAGGGTCCCGGGGGTCCACCGGGTGGGGCCACCTATCCCGGAAGGCCCCGTGGGCTGAAGTGGGGAGGGGACCAGCCCCTGGTGGGCTGGTGCGCCCACCTGGGCCCCCCTCTGCGCCTAGGGTTGGGAACCCTAGGGGAGGGGGCGCCTCCACTTGCCTTGGGGGGCACTCCACCCCCTTGGCCGCCGCCCCCCCTAGAGATCCCATCTCTAGGGCCGGCGCCCCCCCTGGGGGCCTATATAAAGGAGGGGGGAGGGAGGGCAGCCGCACCCTGAGTCTTGGCGCCTCCCTCCCCCTGCTACACCTCTTCCTCCTCCCGCGGTTGCTTGGCGAAGCCCTGTCGGAGTACTGCATCTCCACCACCACCACGCCGTCGTGCTGCTATTGGGGAACGTAGTAATTTCAAAAAATTTCCTACGCACACGCAAGATCATGGTGATGGTATAGCAACGAGAGGGGAGAGTGTTCGTCCACGTACCCTCGTAGACCGTAAGCGGAAGTGTTAGCACAACGCGGTTGATGTAGTTGTACGTCCTCATGATCCGACCGATCCAAGCACCGAACGTACGGAGCCTCCGAGTTCAGCACACGTTCAGCTCGATGACGATCTCCGGCCTCCGATCCAGCCGAGCTTCGGAGATGAGTTCCGCCAGCACGACGGCGTGGTGACGATGATGATGTTCTACCGGCGCAGGGCTTCGCCTAAACTCCGCGACGATATGACCGAGGTGGAATATGGTGGAGGGGAGCACCGCACACGGCTAAGGAACGATCCGTAGATCAACTTGTGTGTCTTTGGGGTGCCCCCCCGCCCCCGTATATAAATGAGCCAGGAGGGAGGAGGCGGCCGGCCTAGAGGGCACGCCAAGGGGGGGAGTCCTACTCCCACCAGGAGTAGGACTCCCTCTTTCCAAGTAGGAGTAGGAGAAGGGGGGAAAGAGGAGGAAGAGGGGAAGGAAAGGGGGGGCGCCGCCCCCCTTCCCTTGTCCTATTCGGACTAGGAGGGGGAGGGGCGCGTGGCCCCCTCCTGGCTCCTCCCCTCTTCTCCCTCATGGCCCATGTAGGCCCATTAACCCCCCGGGGGGTTCCGGTAAGCTCCCGGTACTCCGGTAAAATGCCGATTTCACCCGGAACTATTCCGATGTCCAAACATAGGCTTCCAATATATCAATCTTTATGTCTCGACCATTCTGAGACTCCTCGTCATGTCCGTGATCACATCCGGGACTCCGAACAAACTTCGGTATATCAAAACTTATAAACTCGTAATAAAACTGTCATCGAAACATTAAGCATGCGGACCCTACGGGTTTGAGAACTATGTAGACATGACCTAAAACCATTCTCGGTCAATAACCAATAGCGGGACCTGGATGCCCATATTGGTTCCTACATATTCTACGAAGATCTTTATCGGTCAAACTGCATAACAACATACGTTGTTCCATTTGTCTTCGGTATGTTACTTGCCCAAGATTTGATCGTCGGTATCCAATACCTAGTTCAATCTCGTTACCGGCAAGTCTCTTTACTCGTTCTATAATATGTCATCTCATAACTAACTCATTAGTTATAATGCTTGCAAGGCTTAAGTGATGAGTATTACCGAGAGGGCCTAGAGATACCTCTCCGACAATCGGAGTGACAAAACCTAATCTCGAAATACGCCAACTCAACATGTACCTTCGGAGACACCTATAGTACTCCTTTATAATCACCCAGTTACGTTGTGACGTTTGGTAGTACCCAAAGTGTTCCTCCGGTAAACGGGAGTTGCATAATCTCATAGTTACAGGAACATGTATAAGTCATGAAGAAAGCAATAGCAACATACTAAATGATCAAGTGCTAAGCTAACGGAATGGGTCATGTCAATCACATCATTCTCCTAATGATGTGATCCCATTAATCAAATGACAACTCTTTTGTCCATGGTTAGGAAACATAACCATCTTTGATAAACGAGCTAGTCAAGTAGAGGCATACTAGTGACACTATGTTTGTCTATGTATTCACACATGTATTATGTTTCCGGTTAATACAATTCTAGCATGAATAATAAACATTTATCATGATATAAGGAAATAAATAATAACTTTATTATTGCCTCTAGGGCATATTTCCTTCAGTCTCCCACTTGCACTAGAGTCAATAATCTAGTTCACATCGCCATGTGATTTAAGACCAATATTCACATCTGTATGTGATTAATACCCGTAGTTCACATCATCATGTGATCAACACCCAAAGGGTTTGTTCACATCGCTATGTGATTAACACCCAAAGAGTACTAAGGTATGATCATGTTTTGCTTGTGAGAGAAGTCTAGTCAACGGGTCTGTCATATTCAGAGCCGTATGTATTTTGCAAATGTTCTATGTCCACGATCCTCTGCACGGAGCTACTCTAGGTAATTGCTCCCACTTTCAATATGTATCCAGATTTAGACTTAGAGTCATCTGGATTGGTGTAAAAGCTTGCATCGTTGTAACCTTTTACGACGGGCTCTTTTATCACCTCCATAATCGAGAAACATCTCCTTAGTCCGCACTAAGGATATTTTTGACCGCTGTCCAGTGATCTACTCTTAGATTAAAATTGTATTCCCTTGTCAAACTTAGAGCAAGGTATACAATAGGTCTGGTTCACAACATAGCATACTTTATAGAACCTATGACTGAGGCATAGGGAATGACTTTTCATTCTCTTTCTATTTTCTGCCATGGTCGGATCTTGAGTCTTACTCAATTTCACACCTTGCAACACAGGCAAGAACTCCTTCTTTGACTGTTCCATTTTGAACTATTTCAAAAATTTATCAAGGTATGTAGTCATTGAAAAATCTTATCAAGTGTCTTGATCTATCTATATAGATCTTGATGCTCAATGTGTAAGCAGCTTCGCCGAGGTCTTTCTTTGAAATACTCTTATTCAAGTATCCTTTATGCTTTGCAGAATAATTCTACATTATTTCCGATCAACAATATGTCATTCACATGTACTTATCAGAAATGTTGTAGTGCTCCCACTCACTTTCTTGTAAATACAGGCTTCACCGTAAGTCTGTACAAAACTATATGCTTTGATCAACTTATCAAAGAGTATATTCCAACTCTTAGATGCTTGCACCAGTCCGTAGATGGATCGCTGGAGCTTGCACATTTTGTTAGCACCTTTAGGATTGACAAAACCTTCTGGTTGTATCATATACAACTCTTCTTTAATAAATCCATTAAGGAATGTAGTTTTCACATCCATTTTCCAAATTTCATAAAATGTGGCAATTGCTAACATGATTCAGACAGACTCTTAAGCATCAATACGAGTGAGAGAATCTCATTGTATTCAACAACTTGAACTTTGTCAAAAAACCTTTTTCGACAAGTCTAGCTTTGTAGATAGTAACACTACTATCAGCGTCCGTCTTCCTCTTGAAGATCCATTTATTTTCTATGGCTTGCCGATCATCGGGCAAGTCCACCAAAGTCCATACTTTGTTCTCATACATGGATCCCATCTCAGATTTCATGGCCTCAAACCATTTTGCGGAATCTGGGCTCATCATCGCTTCCTCATAGTTCGTAGGTTTATCATGGTCTAGTAACATGACTTCCAGAACAGGATTATCGTACTACTCTGGTGCGGACCGTACTCTGGAAGACCTACGAGGTTCTGTAGTAACTTGATATGAAGTTTCATGATCATCATCATTAGCTTCCTCACTAATTGGTGTAGGAATCACTGGAACTGATTTCTGTGATGAACTACTTTCCAATTCAGGAGAAGGTACAAATTACCTTATCAAGTTCTACTTTCCTCCCACTCACTTCTTTCGAGAGAAACTCCTTCTCTAGAAAGGATCCATTCTTAGCAACGAATGTTTTGCCATCGGATCTGTGATAGAAGGAGTACCCAACAGTTTCCTTTGGGTATTCTATGAATACACACTTCTCCGATTTGGGTTTGAGCTTATCAGGTTGAAAACCTTTTCATATAAGCATCGCAACTCCAAACTTTAAGAAACGACAGCTTAGGTTTATTGCTAAACCATAGTTCATACGGTGTCGTCTCAACGGATTTAGATGGTGCCCTATTAAACGTGAATGTAGCTGTCTCTAATGCATAACCCCAAAACGATAGTGGTGAACTAATAAGAGATATCATAGATCGCACTATATCTAGTAAAGTACGATTACGACGTTCGGACACACCATAACGTTGTGGTGTTCCAGGTGGCGTGAGCTGTGAAACTATTTCACATTGTTTTAATTGAAGACAAAACTCGTAACTCAAATATGCGTCTCCGCGATTAGATCGCAGAAACTTTATTTTCTTGTTACGATGATTTTTCCACTTCACTCTGAAATTCTTTGAACCTTTCAACTATTTCAGACTTATGTTTCATCAAGTAGATATACCCATATCTGCTCAAATCATCTTGTGAAGTTCAGAAAATAATGATACTTGCCATGAGCATCAATACTCATTGGATCGCATACATCGGTATGTATTATTTCCAACAAGTTAGTAGCTCGTCCCATTGTTCCGGAGAATGGAGTTTTAGTCATCTTGCCCAAAAGGCACGGTTCGCAAGCATCAAATGATTCATAACCAAGTGATTCCAAAAATCCATCTTTATGGAGTTTCTTCATGCGCTTTACACCGATATGATCCAAACGGCAGTGCCACAAATAAGTTGCACTATCATTATTAACTTTTCATCTTTTGGCATCAATATTATGAATATGTTTATCACTACGATCGAGATCCAAGAAACTATGTTCATTGGGTGTATGACCATTGAAGGTCTTATTCATGTAAACAGAACAACAACTATTCTCTGATTTTGAATGAATAACCGTATTGCAATAAACATGATCAAATCATATTCATGCTCAACGCAAATGCCAAATAACATTTATTTAGGTCTAACACTAATCCCGAAAGTATAGGGAGTGTGCGATGATGATCATATCAATCTTGGAACTACTTCCAACACTCATCGTCACTTCCCCTTCAACTAGTCTCTGTTTATTCTGTAACTCCTGTTTCGAGTTACTAATCTTAGCAACCGAACAAGTATCAAATACTCAGGGGCTACTATAAACACTAGTAAGGCACACGTCAATAACCTGTATATCAAATATACCCTTGTTCACTTTGCCATCCCTCTTATCCACCAAATATTCAGGGCATTTCCGCTTCCAGTGACCATTTCCTTTGCAGTGTAAGCACTCAGTTTCAGGTTTTGCTTCAGCTTTGGGCTTCTTCGTGGGAGTGACAACTTGCTTGTCATTCTACATGAAGTTTCCCTTTATTTCCCTTTGCCCGTTTCTTGAAACTAGTGGTCTTGTTAATCATCAACACTTGATGCTCTTTCTTGACTTCTACCTTCGTTGATTTCAACATCACGAAGAGCTTGAGAATGGTTTTCGTCATCCCTTGCATACTATAGTTCATCACTAGAGAATTCTGTCAATCACTATCTTATCTGGAAGATTAACTCCCACTTGATTCAAGCGATTGAAGTACCCAGACAATCTGAGCACATGCTCACTAGTTGAGCGATTCTCCTCCATCTTTTAGCTATAGAACTTGTTGGAGACTTCATATCTCTCAACTCGGGTATTTGCTTGAAATATTAACTTCAATTCCTGGAACATCTCATATGATCCATGACGTTCAAAACGTCTTTGAAGTCCTGATTCTAAGCCATAAAGCATGGTGCACAAAACTATCAAGTAGTCATCATATTGAGCTAGCCAAACGTTCATAACGTCTGCATCTGCTCCTGCAATAGGTCTGTCACCTAGCGGTGCATTAAGGACATAATTCTTCTGTGCAGCAATGAGGATAAACCTCAGATCATGGATCCAATCCGCATCATTGCTACTAACATTTTTCAACACAATTTTCTCTAGGAACATATCAAAATAAACATATGAAAGCAACAACGCGAGCTATTGATCTACAAAATAATTTGCAAAATACTACCAGGACTAAGTTCATGATAAATTAAAGTTCAATTAATCATATTACTTAAGAACTCCCACTTAGATAGACATCCCTCTAATCTTCTAAGTGATCACGTGATCCAAATCAACTAAACCATGTCCGATCATCACGTGAGATGGAGTAGTTTTCAATGGTGAACATCACTATGTTGATCATATCTACTATATGATTCACGCTCGACCTTTCGGTCTCCGTGTTCCGAGGCCATATCTGTATATGCTAGGCTCGTCAAGTTTAACCTGAGTATTCCGCGTGTGCAACTGTTTTGCACCTGTTGTATTTGAACGTAGAGCCTATCACACCCGATCATCACGTGGTGTCTCAGCACGAAGAACTTTCGCAACGGTGCATACTCAGGGAGAACACTTCTTGATAATTTAGTGAGAGATCATCTTAAAATGCTACCGTCAATCAAAGCAAGATAAGATGCATAAAGGATAAACATCACATGCAATCAAAATATGTGACATGATATGGCCATGATCATCTTGCGCCTTTGATCTCCATCTCCAAAATACTGTCATGATCTCTATCGTCACCGGCACGACACCATGATCTTTATCATCTTGATCTATATCAATGTGTCGTCACATGGTCGTCTCGCCAACTATTGCTCTTGCAACTATTGCTATCGCATAGCGATAAAGTAAAGCAATTATTTGGCACTTGCATCTTATGCAACAAAGAGACAACCATAGAGCTTCTGCCTGTCGCCGATAACTTCGGTTACAAAACATGATCATCTCATACAATAAAATATAGCATCACGTCTTGACCATATCACATCACAACATGCCCTACAAAAACAAGTTAGACGTCCTCTACTTTATTGTTGCAAATTTTACGTGGCTGCTACGGGCTTAGCAAGAACCGTTCTTACCTACGCATCAAAAAACCACAACGATAGTTCGTCAAGTTGGTGCTGTTTTAACCTTCGCAAGGACCGGGCGTAGCCACACTCGATTCAGCTAAAGTGAGAGAGACAGACACCCGCCAGTCACCTTTAAGCACGAGTGCTCGTAACGGTGAAACCAGTCTCGCGTAAGCGTACGCGTAATGTCGGTCCGGGCCGCTTCATCTCACAATACCGCCGAACCAAAGTAGGACATGCTGGTAAGCAGTATGACTTGTATCGCCCACAACTCACATGTGTTCTACTCGTGCATATAACATCAACGCATAAAACCTAGGCTCGGATGCCACTGTTGGGGAACGTAGAAATTTCAAAAAAATTCCTACGCACACGTAAGATCATGGTGATGGTATAGCAACGAGAGGGGAGAGTGTTCGTCCACATACCCTTGTAGACCGTAAGCGGAAGCGTTAGCACAACGCGGTTGATGTAGTCGTACGTCTTCACGATCCGACCGATCCAAGCACCGAACGTACGGAGCCTCCGAGTTCAGCACACGTTCAGCTCGATGACGATCTCCGGCCTCCGATCCAGCCGAGCTCCGGAGATGAGTTCCGTCAGCACGACGGCGTGGTGACGATGATGATGTTCTACCGGCGCAGGGCTTCGCCTAAACTCCGTGATGATATGACCGAGGTGGAATATGGTGGAGGGGAGCACCGCACACGGCTAAGGAACGATCTGTAGATCAACTTGTGTGTCTTTGGGGTGCCCCCCCGCCCCGTATATAAAGGAGCCAGGGGGGAGGAGGCGGCCGGCCTAGAGGGCGCGCCAAGGGGGGAGTCCTACTCCCACCGGGAGTAGGACTCCCTCTTTCCAATTAGGAGTAGGAGAAGGGGGGAAAGAGGAGGAAGAGGGGAAGGAAAGGGGGGGCGCCGCCCCCCTTCCCTTGTCCTATTCGGACTAGGAGGGGGAGGGGCGCGCGGCCCCCTCCTCGCTCCTTCCCTCTTCTCCCTCATGGCCCATGTAGGCCCATTAACCCCCCGTGGGGTTCCGGTAACCTCCCGGTACTCAGGTAAAATGCCGATTTCACCCGGAACTATTCCGATGTCCAAACATAGGCTTCCAATATATCAATATTTATGTCTCGACCATTCCGAGACTCCTCGTCATGTCCGTGATCACATCCGGGACTCCGAACAAACTTCAGTATATCAAAACTTATAAACTCATAATAAAACTGTCAACGAAACGTTAAGCGTGCGGACCCTACGGGTTCGAGAACTATGTAGACATGACCTAAAACCATTCTCGATCAATAACCAATAGCGGGACCTGGATGCCCATATTGGTTCCTACATATTCTACGAAGATCTTTATCGGTCAAACCGCATAACAACATACGTTGTTCCCTTTGTCTTCGGTATGTTACTTGCCCGAGATTTGATCGTCGGTATCCAATACCTAGTTCAATCTCGTTACCGGCAAGTCTCTTTACTTGTTCTGTAATATGTCATCTCATAACTAACTCATTAGTTATAATGCTTGCAAGGCTTAAGTGATGAGTATTACCGAGAGGGCCCAGAGATACCTCTCCGACAATCGGAGTGACAAAACCTAATCTCGAAATACGCCAACTCAACATGTACCTTCGGAGACACCTGTAGTACTCCTTTATAATCACCCAGTTACGTTGTGACGTTTGGTATTACCCAAAGTGTTCCTCCGGTAAACGGGAGTTGCATAATCTCATAGTTACAGGAACATGTATAAGTCATGAAGAAAGCAATAGCAACATACTAAATGATCAAGTGCTAAGCTAACGGAATGGGTCATGTCAATCACATCATTCTCCTAATGATGTGATCCCGTTAATCAAATGACAACTCTTTTGTCCATGGTTAGTAAACATAACCATCTTTGATAAACGAGCTAGTCAAGTAGAGGCATACTAGTGACACTATGTTTGTCTATGTATTCACTCATGTATTATGTTTCCGGTTAATACAATTCTAGCATGAATAATAAACATTTATCATGATATAAGGAAATAAATAATAACTTTATTATTGCCTCTAGGGCATATTTCCTTCAGCTGCTGCTGGAGCCTTCTTCTTCAACCTCTCCTTCCCCCTTGATGGATCAAGAAGGAGGAGATGTCATCCGCTCCGTACGTGTGTTGAACGCGGAGGTGTTGTCCGTTCAGCACTTGGTCATCGGTGATTTGGATCACGGCGAGTACGACTCCATCATCCCCGTTCTCTTGAACGCTTCCGCTCGCGATCTACAAGGGTATGTACATGCACTCCTATCACTCGTTGTTTAGATGATCTCATAGATGGATCTTGGTGAAACCGTAGGAAATTTTTTAATTTTCTGCAATGTTCCCCAACAGTGGCATCATGAGCTAGGTCTATGCGTAGTTCTCTATTCCACGAGTAGAACACAAATTTGTTGTGGGCGTAGATGTTGTCAACTTTCTTGCCGCTACTAGTCTTATCTTGCTTCAGCGGTATTGTGGGATGAAGCGGCCCGGACCGACCTTACACGTATGCTTACGTGAGACAGGTTCCACCGACTGACATGCACTACTTGCATAAGGTGGCTGCGGGTGTCTGTCTCTCCCACTTTAGTTGGAGCAGATTCGATGAAAAGGGTCCTTATGAAGGGTAAATAGAAGTTGACAAATCACGTTGTGGCTTTAACGTAGGTAAGAAAACGTTCTTGCTAGATCACCTATAGAAGCCACGTAAAAACATGCAAGAACAATTAGAGGACGTCTAACTTGTTTTTGCAGCAAGTGTCTTGTGATGTGATATGGCCAAAGTTGTGATGAATGATGAATGATATATATGTGATGTATGAGATCATGTTCTTGTAATAGGAATCACAACTTGCATGTCGATGAGTATGACAACCGGCAGGAGCCATAGGAGTTGTCTTTATTTTTGTATGACCTGCGTGTCATTAAAGAACGCCATGTAAATTACTTTACTTTATTGCTAAACGCGTTAGCCATAGAAGTAGAAGTAGTCGTTGGCATGACAACTTCATGAAAAGACACGATGATGGAGATCATGGTGTCATGCCGGTGACGAAGATGATCATGGAGCCCCGAAGATGGAGATCAAAGGAGCTATATGATATTGGCCATATCATGTCACTACTATATAATTGCATGTGATGTTTATTATGTTTATGCATCTTGTTTACTAAGAACGACGGTAGTAAATAAGATGATCCCTTATAACAATTTCAAGAAAGTGTTCTCCCCTAACTGTGCGCCGTTGCTAAAGTTCGTCGTTTCGAAGCACCACGTGATGATCGGGTGTGATAGATTCTTACGTTCACATACAACGGGTGTAAGACAGTTTTACACATGCAAAAACACTTAGGGTTAAATTGACGAGCCTAGCATGTACAGACATGGCCTCGGAACATAGAGACCGAAAGGTCGAACATGAGTCGTATGGAAGATACGATCAACATGGAGATGTTCACCGATGATGACTAGTCCGTCTCACATGATGATCCGACACGGCCTAGTCGACTCGGATCGTGTAACACTTAGATGAGTAGAGGGATGTCTAATCTGAGTGGGAGTTCATTAAATAATTTGATTAGATGAACTTAATTATCATGAACTTTAGTCTAAAAACCTTTGCAAATATGTCT
This sequence comes from Triticum aestivum, assembly GCF_018294505.1. Lineage (NCBI taxonomy): Eukaryota > Viridiplantae > Streptophyta > Magnoliopsida > Poales > Poaceae > Triticum > Triticum aestivum. The sequence continues at coordinate 11,847 of NW_025229144.1, read as the reverse complement.
TGTAGATCAAATGGCCAACGCTCATGTCAACATGAACTTCAACGCGTTTCTAGAGAAAACCAAGCTGAAAGATGATGGCAGCAACTATACGGACTGGGTCCGAAACCTGAGGATCATCCTCACAGCTGCCAAGAAAGCATATGTCCTAGATGGACCGCTAGGTGAAGCACCCATCCCAGAGAACCAAGATGTTATGAACGCTTGGCAGTCACGTGCTGATGATTACTCCCTCGTTCAGTGCGGCATGCTTTACAGCTTAGAACCGGGGCTCCAAAAGCGTTTTGAGCAACACGGAGCATATGAGATGTTCGAGGAGCTGAAAATGGTTTTCCAAGCTCATGCCCGGGTCGAGAGATATGAAGTCTCCGACAAGTTCTACAGTTGTAAGATGGAGGAAAATAGTTCTGTCAGTGAGCACATACTCAAAATGTCTGGGTTGCACAACCGCCTGTCCCAGCTGGACATTAACCTCCCGGACGAGGCGGTCATTGACAGAATCCTTCAGTCGCTCCCACCAAGCTACAAAAGCTTTGTGATGAACTACAATATGCAGGGGATGGTGAAAACTATTCCTGAAGTATTTTAAATGGTGAAGTCGGCAGAGGTAGAAATCAAGAAAGAACATCAAGTGTTGATGGTCAATAAAACCACCAAGTTCAAGAAGGGCAAGGGTAAGAAGAACTTCAAGAAGGACGGCAAGGATGTTGCCGCGCCTGGTAAGCCAGTTGCCAGGAAGAAGTCAAGCAATGGACCCAAGCCTGAAACTGAGTGCTTTTATTGCAAGGGGAAGGGTCACCGGAAGCGGAACTGCCCCAAATACTTCGCGGATAAGAAGGCCGACAACACTAAAGGTATATTTGATATACATGTAATTGATGTGTACCTTACCAGTACTCGTAGTAACTCCTGGGTATTTGATACCGGTGCCGTTGCTCATATTTGTAACTCACAGCAGGAGCTGCGGAATAAGCGGAGACTGGCGAAGGACGAGGTGACGATGCACGTCGGGAATGGTTCCAAGGTCGATGTGATCGCCGTCGGCACGCTAGCTCTACATTTACCTATGGGATTAGTTTTAAACCTTAATAATTGTTATTTAGTGCCAAGTTTGAGCATGAACATTGTATCTGGATCTCGTTTGATACGAGATGGCTACTCATTTAAATCCGAGAATAATGGTTGTTCTATTTATATGAGAGATATGTTTTATGGTCATGCCCCGATGGTCAATGGTTTATTCTTAATGAATCTCGAGCGTAATGTTACACATATTCACAGTGTGAATACCAAAAGATGTAAAGTTGATAACGATAGTCCCACATACTTGTGGCACTGCCACCTTGGTCACATTGGTGTCAAGCGCATGAAGAAGCTCCATGCTGATGGACTTTTAGAGTCTCTCAATTATGAATCATTTGACACATGCGAACCATGCCTCATGGGCAAAATGACCAAGACTCCGTTCTCCGGAACAATGGAGCGAGCAACCAACTTATTGGAAATCATACATACCGATGTGTGCGCTCCAATGAGCGTTGAGGCTCGCGGAGGATATCGTTATGTTCTCACTCTCACTGATGACTTGAGTAGATATGGGTATGTCTACTTAATGAAACACAAGTCTGAGACCTTTGAAAAGTTCAAGGAATTTCAGAATGAGGTAGGGAATCAACGTGACCGAAAAATAAAGTTCCTACGATCAGATCGTGGAGGAGAATATTTAAGTCACGAATTTGGTACGCACTTAAGGAAATGTGGAATCGTTTCACAACTCACGCCGCCTGAAACACCTCAGCGTAATGGTGTGTCCGAACGTCGTAATCGCACTCTATTGGATATGGTGCGGTCTATGATGTCTCTTACCTACCTCTATCATTTTGGGGATAAGCTCTAGAGACAGCTACATTCACTTTAAATAGGGCTCCGTCTAAATCCGCTGAGACGACACCGTATGAATTATGGTTTGGGAAGAAACCTAAGCTGTCGTTTCTGAAAGTTTGGGGATGCGATGCTTATGTCAAGAAACTTCAACCTGAAAAGCTCGAACCCAAGTCGGAAAAATGCGTCTTCATAGGATACCCTAAGGAAACCATTGGGTATACCTTCTACTTAAGATCCGAGGGCAAGATCTTTGTTGCCAAGAACGGATCCTGTCTGGAAAAAGAGTTTCTCTCAAAAGAAGTAAGTGGGAGGAAAGTAAAACTCGATGAAGTACTACCTCTTGAACAGGAAAGTAGAGCAGCTCAGGAAAATGTTCCTATGATGCCTACACCAACTGGAGAGGAAAATAATGATGATGATCAAGGTACTTCGGATCAAGTTGCTACTGAACTTCGTAGGTCCACAAGGACACGTTCCGCACCAGAGTGGTACGGCAACCCTGTCCTGGAAATCATGTTGTTAAACAACGGTGAATCTTCGAACTATGAAGAAGTGATGGCGGGCCCAGATTCCAACAAATGGCTTGAAGCCATGCAATCCGAGATAGAATCCATGTATGAAAACAAAGTATGGACTTTGACAGATTTGCCCGATGATCGGCGAGCGATAGAAAACAAATGGATCTTTAAGAAGAAGACGGACGCGGATGGTAATGTTACCATCTATAAAGCTCGACTTGTCGCTAAGGGTTATCGGCAAGTTCAAGGGGTTGACTACGATGAGACATTCTCTCCCGTAGCAAAGCTAAGTCCGTCCGAATCATGTTAGCAATTCCCGCATGCTATGATTATGAGATATGGCAGATGGACGTCAAAACGGCATTCCTTAACGGACATCTTAAGGAAGAACTGTATATGATGCAGCCGGAAGGTTTTGTCGATCCTAAGAATGCTAACAAAGTATGCAAGCTCCAGCAATCCATTTATGGGCTGGTGCAAGCATCTCGGAGTTGGAACATTTGCTTTGATGAGATGATCAAAGCATTTGGGTTTATGCAGACTTATGGAGAAGCCTGCGTTTACAAGAAAGTGAGTGGGAGCTCTGTAGCATTTCTCATATTATATGTAGATGACATACTCTTGATGGGAAATGATATAGAACTTTTGGACAGCATTAATGCCTACTTGAATAAGTGTTTTTCAATGAAGGACCTTGGAGAAGATGCTTACATATTAGGCATCAAGATCTATAGGGATAGATCGAGACGCCTCATAGGTCTTTCACAAAGCACATACCTTTATAAGATTTTGAAGAAGTTCAAAATGGATCAGTCCAAGAAAGGGTTCTTGCCTGTATTGCAAGGTGTGAGATTGAGCTCGGCTCAATGCCCGACCACGGCAAAAGATAAAGAAGAGATGAGTGTCATCCCCTATGCTTCAGCCCTAGGATCTATTATGTATGCCATGCTGTGTACCAGACCTGATGTAAACCTTGCCGTAAGTTTGGTAGGAAGGAACCAAAGTAATCCCGGCAAGGACACCGGACAGCGGTCAAGAATATCCTGAAGTACCTGAAAAGGACAAAGGACATGTTTCTCGTTTATGGAGGTGACGAAGAGCTCGTCGTAAAGGGTTACGTCGATGCTAGCTTCGACACAGATCTGGATGACTCTAAGTCACAAACTGGATACGTGTATATGTTGAATGGTGGAGCAGTAAGCTAGTGCAGCTGCAAGTAGAGCGTCGTGGCGGGATCTACATGTGAAGCAGAGTACATGGCAGCCTCGGAGGCAGCACATGAAGCAATTTGGGTGAAGGAGTTCATCACCAACCTAGGAGTCATACCCAATGCGTCGGGGCCGATCAAACTCTTCTGTGACAACACTGGAGCTATTGCCCTAGCCAAGGACCCCAGGTTTCACAAGAAGACCAGGCACATCAAGCGTCGTTTCAACTCCATCCGTGAAAATGTTCAAGATGGAGACATAGATATTTGCAAAGTACATACGAATCTGAATGTCGCAGATCCGTTGACTAAACCTCTTTCGCGAGCAAAACATAATCAACACCAGAACTCTATGGGTGTTCGATTCATCACAATGTAACTAGATTATTGACTCTAGTGCAAGTGGGAGACTGTTGGAAATATGCCCTAGAGGCAATAATGAAAGATTATTATTATATTTCCTTGTTCATGATAATTGTCTTTATTCATGCTATAACTGTATTATCCGGAAATCGTAATACACGTGTGAATACATAGACCATAATATGTCCCTAGTAAGCCTCTAGTTGACTAGCTCGTTGATCAATAGATAGTCATGGTTTCCTGACTATGGACATTAGATGTCATTGATAACGGGGTCACATCATTAGGAGAATGATGTGATGGACAAGACCCAATCCTAAGAATAGCACAAGATCGTGTAGTTTGTTTTGCTAGAGCTTTTCCATTGTCAAGTATCTTTTCCTTAGACCATGAGATCGTGTAACTCCCGGATACCGTAGGAGTGCTTTGGGTGTACCAAACGTCACAACGTAACTGGATGACTATAAAGGTGCACTACAGGTATCTCCGAAAGTGTCTGTTGGGTTGACACGGATCGAGACTGGGATTTGTCACTCCGTATGACGGAGAGGTATCTCTGGGCCCACTCGGTAATGCATCATCATAATGAGCTCAAATTGACCAAGTGTTTGGTCACGGAATCATGCATTACGGTACGAGTAAAGTTACTTGCCGGTAATGAGACTGAACGAGGTATTGGGATACCGACGATCGAGTCTCGGGCAAGTAACGTACCGATTGACAAAGGGAATTGTATATGCGGTTGATTGAATCCTCGACATCGTGGTTCATCCGATGAAATCATCGTGGAACATGTGGGGGCCAACATGGGTATCCAGATCCTGCTGTTGGTTATTGGCCAGAGAGCTGTCTCGGTCATGTCTGCATGATTCCCGAACCCGTAGGGTCTACACACTTAAGGTTCGGTGACGCTAGGGTTATTGGGAAGACTTGTATGTGATTACCGAATGTTGTTCGGAGTCCCGGATGAGATCCCGAACGTCACGAGGAGTTCCGGAATAGTCCGGAGGTGAAGATTTATATATAGGAAGTGCTGTTTCGGCCATCGGGAAAGTTTCGGGGTCACCCGGTATTGTACCGGGACCACTGGAAGGGTCCCGGGGGTCCACCGGGTGGGTCCACCTATACCGGAGGGCCCCGTGGGCTGAAGTGGGGAGGGGACCAGCCCCTGGTGGGCTGGTGCCCCCCCCCGGGCCCCCCTCTGCGCCTAGGGTTGGGAACCCTAGGGGAGGGGGCGCCTCCACTTGCCTTGGGGGGGCACTCCACCCCCCTTGCCCCCCCCTAGAGATCCCATATCTAGGGCCGGCGTCCCCCCGGGGGCCTATATAAAGGAGGGGGGAGGGTGGGCAGCCGCACCCTGAGTCTTGGCGCCTCCCTCCCCCTGCTACACCTCTTCCTCCTCCCGCGGTTGCTTGGCGAAGCCCTGCCGGAGTACTGCATCTCCACCACCACCACGCCGTCGTGCTGCTGCTGGAGCCTTCTTCCTCAACCTCTCCTTCCCCCTTGCTAGATCAAGAAGGAGGATACATCATCCGCTCCGTACGTGTGTTGAACGCGGAGGTGCTGTCGAGGAAGAGCCCGTTCAGCTTCTCCCACACCACCTGCGCGTCGTCAGTGTCGCAAACAATGGTGTGGAAGATGTCCTTGGAGATGGTTTGGTACAACCAGCGAGTGATGGTGGCGTCAATGGTCAGCCAGTTGTCGTCCGCGTACATGAGACCGGAGTCAACAGAGCCATCAACATGATCGATGAGGTGGTACTCGCGAAAGACGAGGGAGAAGTAGGTTTTCCATGCGTAATATGTGGAGGTGGCGTAGTCGAGCACGACGGGGACGCGGGCGAAGATGTCCAGATCGCGGACGACCTCGATGGGAGGAGGGGCCGGACCCTTGAAGGGGTTGGAGGGGAGGGAGGCGGTGGAGTGGGGAGAGGCCATGGGTGGCGCGGCAACCGAGGGAGGGGTGGCGACGCGGGTGTGACGGCTCGGGATGGAGACGGGTGCGGCGGCTCGGGAGGGAGGCGGCGCAGGGAGAGGGAGGCGGCCCGTGAGGGAGGGGTGATGGATCGGGAGGGAGGCGCACGCGGCGGCTGGAGAAGATGTGGCAGCGGCGCGGGTGGATAGCGTCGGCGGCAGCGTCTAGGAGCTGCAGCGGCGGTGGCTAGGAGCGGAAGCTAGAGTTGGATCGAAAAAACTGATACCATGTGGAAGGCAATGCAACTCTCGATATATTGATCGGGTGCACGGTGCACGTATATATGGGTACAAGGGCAGCCCTCAGCCTCATCTATACAAGGTAACTAGAGGCGGGGCCGTTAGGAGATTATCCTAACAGATACATGCAAAGATATGTTCAACACCCATGAACAGGAAAACATGGCCATCGAGCAATACATGTGCTATTCTGAGGGGGGCAAAAAATCGCCCCCTGGGGGCGCACCGGCGCTAAACCGCGCACTGGGGGCGTGATGCCCCCCAGTCGCGGTGCCCACGGCTCGAGTAAAAAAAGGCAAACACGGCGCAAAACGACTCAAATTTAACGCAAACACGTCGAGTTCATTCAAACTTAAACATATTTTACAACAAAAAAACTACCGCGGGCTACCCCCGCCATCTCCCTCGCCGCCAGCCTCGCCGCCCACGCGGTTCTACATGCCGAGGAGGCTGTAGAACCGCGTGTAGTCGCCGCCGCCGTCGTTGTCGTCGCCGCCGCCCCCGCCTAAACCTCCTCGTACTCCGTAGGGAGGCCGGGCTCTGGCTTGGGCTCGACGAGGACGAAACGGCCGGTGGGTGGCGAGGCGTTGGCGCCGATACGGACGCCGGAGCTGCGGGTACGCGCGGCCACCCGCGTGTCCTGGGGCTCCGGCTTGACGGGGCGGAGGCAGGGCGAGCCACCGGACGAAGAGGAGGACCCCTCGGTCTCCATGCGCCTCGGGGTCCAAGAGCTTCCCCGGCGGCGTGAAAAGGAAGGGGGAGCGGGGTAGTCGAGGCGTGGCGTGTTGCCGCCCTCGATGTACTCGAGGATGGCCTCCAACGTGCGCCCTGGCACGCCCCACCACCGACGACGGCCGGCGGAGTTTTGCCAGCCGGAAGGCACGACGCCGTTGGTGGCCTCGAGCTGCTGGGCGTGACGGCGGCGGAAGTAGGGTTCCCACAGCGGGCTGTCAGGGACGTATCGTGGCCCCTCCCTCGCCGCACGCTGCCGGTTCGAGCGGATGCGTGCGATCTCCGCACTCCGCGCCGCGCCGGTGGGTATCGGGGGCACCGGTACGCCGCCCGTGCTGATCCTCCACGCCCCGGGCACCCGCATGTCCGGCGGGACCGGGTACTCGGCCTCGTAAAGGAGGCGAGCCTCGTCTTCATGAAGATGGAGGCGGCCGAAGCCGTTCGCCGCCGCGCCGTCGCCTGGGAAGCGCTCGGCCATTGCTTTTGAACTAGAGACGGCGAAAGGGAGGAGAGGAGAGGGAGGAACGACGGCGGGCGAGGAAGTGTGAGACGCCGAGTGCGCCTGGGCGGCATATATAGGCCGAGGCGCCGCCCACACGCGTGGCACCTTGCGTACGCGTGGCGGGCGAGGCGAGGGCGAGGGACGCGCGTCGTCCGGCCTTCACTGCGCCGCCCGTGAGGCATCAATGGCGCAGGCTGACCGGCGCGGCAGCGCGACAGCTTTGGCATTGATTCGCCGCGGGAAACGAGGCGATGAGGACGACGAAGGGCCGAGAAGAAAGCCGTGTCGCTGACGCATCGGGCCCGCGGTTTCTTCGCGCCAAAAAAGTTCGCCCGGCGCCCCCGAGCGCCCCCCAGCGCGTCGGGATCGGGCTGGGTCCGCCGGCGCTATTTTCGGCCCAAGCCGGCGAAAATCGGGCTCCTGGGGGCGCGACTGGGCCGTTTTTTCGGCGCCGGCGCGAAAAAAACGCCTGGGGAGGCCTTCTTGGGCGCGCGGCTGGAGATGCCCTTACAATCATGCGTGTTCTCACATGAATTCCGACTAGGGACTACTTTAGAATAATCAATCAAGTATAGTGTTTACAAACAAGTTGCATACTTACCAAACTATTCCAATGATATTTTTCAAGGAACGCTTAAAACTCTATGGATATTACAATGAAATACAATCATCACTCTGATTTCCTCTTCTGAATAATTATAACAACACAAGTATACACACATACATCATTGAACACATCTTTCAAATAAAAACATGAGAATAATCATTCAAGTATAGTGTTTACAAACAAGATATATACTTGCCAATAAATTCCAATGATATTTCTCAAGGAACACTTAAAACTCTATGGATATTACAATGAAAAACAATCATCACTACGATTTCCTCTTCTGAATATTTATAACAACACAAATATACACACATACATAATTGTACACATCTTTCAAATAAAAACATCTCGAATTCGTATTGACAGTATTCCATTTCTTGGTGGGTTTCAAGTTACTATCTAGAATAATACTGCTTCTGTTCGGTCAGGAATGGCTTGAAGGTAAGCACAAGCCCAACTACTTCGACTAAGTTCAAAATGAGGAATATCATATGATCCCCTGCATGACCAAGGAAATAGACGATGATTTAGTTTTTGCACCAGTACAAACAACTGTTAAAAATATATATGAGATGCAACTCAAAACATTCTAAAATATTTTTGGTCTCTCATGACGACCAAGATATTTTATCTGGAATATATGAGAGTAATCTGCATGGAGAAGATAAGAAGTTCTAGAAATATTTAGATATCATATACTCCCTCTGTTCTTACATATAAGACGTTTTGGCAGTTCAAACTAAACTGCCAAAACGTCATATATTTAGAAACAGAGGGAGTGTAGATTTTTTCCATGCAAGGGTCCAGAATAAATATTGGTCATGCTTCATTGAAAGTTGTAGAGAACTCTATCTATAAGATATTTGTTGAGAACTTTTAGAGTAGTGGTGTAGAGTTCGGACGGATTCCACTTGGCACCGATCTAGTTGTCTTGTACATGTGAAAATAGGGTGCCCTCCTCTCCCATGTAACCAAGCTAAGGTAGGAAAGGTAGCATCATAATAAATATGAGAGGCTACCATGGGTATGAGAGAGTATAATGGCCAAGATAGGGCCATATTATATATAGCTTGATACTAAGAGAAATATGCGTCTCGTAAGAACTTACCACTTGTGAATATTAAGGGTTGAGTTTTCTCATATTATGAGAGGGTGATCGCCCAAGAATGTGAAGGACTTCATGTAGTGTGGGTAGTATAGACACAACATAGAGGATGCCCAAAATTTTGTACTCCCTCAGACCAGGTGCATTATGCGCCTTATGAAAATCAGGTATTCCAATTTTTTTTATAAATGCTTGTTTTTTAGACATGCTTGTTATTGACTGCGCCTCGTTCCTCCTGAGCATCTTTTGGGATATTGTTCTGAGCTACTCCCAATTAACCCCCTGCATGCAGACATGCAAGAGATAATTTCTGCATGGGGTAGCCCAACCATCATGGCGATAAACACGGTGATTAATTGCTATATATGATTGCATTTTCGAGAGAGAGAATAGCACAGTGATTGGTTTTCTTTGTGGTTCAAATATTTTGTTGTGTCCAATCTACACATGCCTAGGTTGCGATTCCCATCCTTAGGCTGGCCATAGTAAGGGTAACATAATCAGTATCATGCACTTGGGACTAGCAAACATGCTTATGTGGCAGACAATTAAAGAAGAAAGAGATGATTATAGTAACATAGGTAGATACCGTATCATAATAAATGTTATGATATTACCAATCTATGATACTGGTTGTTGGGGCTATTGACAGAAGTATGAACTCATTGTTGGGCACCTAAAAAGAATGAGACATTCTTCAATAAGCATCAGCCAGGCTCTCGCATTTTTGGAGTCATTAAGTGGTACTAAGGGGAAACTTTGTCAAGAATACTTCCATACTGTGGAAATATTTCTAGTTTGGAATTAAGAGAAATGGGCATCAATAAGGATGGAGGATCTCAGGTGTGCAGGTAGTGGCTTGAGCAGGCTCGGTAGCTACCATAAGTATGTAAGTGAAATGGCAAAGAGAGGGTCGTAATTAAGAGAAGTTTGTATCTTGTACCATGCATTTAGTTGTGCCCAAGAGCAAGTATAATAAGGCGATGTAAGCAGGCTGTAAGGATTTAAATATCGTATTATTGCTTAGTTGGGAGAAAGAGAAGATGAGAGAGAAGGGAAGCGGGCTATAGACTTACAGACGGCTATAGCATGAGCTCCAATAAGCTTTGTGAGAGTGGAAGGTGGGCCATATGTTGACAAAGTAGTACTTTCTTATAGCCAACTATTATATGTGTTAGCTATTACATTGGTTGTAAATGACATGGCAACATGTTATAGCCAGCAGTTGGCTATATTATTAATCATGCTCTGTTGTTTTCTAGCACATTATGAGGGTGTGATCTTCCAAGAGCGAGTATAATGTGGGTGGTCAATCCACAAACATAACGGATTCCCAGAAGTTGGTACTGCAACTATTTAAGCCCAATGTTTTCTACTTGTGATATTACCCTAAGCGGTCCGATTACACCGAGAGAAGTCTGAGTTGAGTGCTTGGCACCTACAAAGGCTGGTTTAGTATTAGGCAAACGTTTGTCCCTTACATTATTTGGAGTCAATTAGCTATGGTCGTTTTGGCTATGTAGAAATGATTTTGTTTTTAATGCACTGAACTCTACTTTGGAGGTTATTTTCCGTTTTATGCACAGACTTCATACGTGGTCTACATTACGCCAAACAGAGTACCAACTGATGTACAAGGTAGCGTGTATGCAGTTGGAGCAGGTAGTTAGAGGGGTTTTTACCCACCAATGGTCGCAACATAACTTTCGGATCGGTCCACTTGCTCCTTCGACTTAGGCATAGCTTTGGTCCTATATGACTTTACTTTTGCCACTATATCAGTATTTATTTTTTCTTTTTCTGATTGTTGATGTTTTGGCTGTGTGCATCTTAGCTATGCAGATACCGGATCTTCCTCATCATCTTTGTATCCACTTGATGCAACATTTTGATTTAATAAAATCGTCATTCATTGAAAACATTGTTTGGAGTCACTAAGAGCATCTCTAGCATATCCCAAAAACCAGTTAGAGGAATAAAAATGCATTTTTACTCCTCTAACCGGGACTTATCTGATATCCTGAAGGAGTATATATTTCATTCCAATGCTTAGCCGGCGAGTAAAATTACTTCACTACTCAGACGTGGAGTAAAGTTCCCCATGCCTCTCAGCCTCTTCTTCCCCAACCCTCGCCGCCCACATCTCGCTGCTGACTCCCCCACTGCTCGCAAACCAACACTAGTGCCGCCATGGCCAGATCCCGTGGCTGCCGTAACCCGCTACCAATCTGCAGCGTAGAGCCACGCCCACATATCTTCATCACGCCGCCGTCGCGACGCTTCCTCGAGCACGACCCATCTATTAGGCTCGCCAGCTTCCACGACCTCCACGCACCGCCATCGCAGCAGAGGCCGTACCTCGGCGTGCAACTGGGGGCATGGGAGACGTGGGTAGCCGAGATCATGGATCGGAACACCCACAAAATGATCTAGCGTGGATCCTTCCACTCCGTTGAGCAAGCCGCCCATGAGGTCGGTTTGGCTGCACGATGCCGTGGGCCGCCGGAACTTTGAGTGGGGTGAGATACTGATGTTCGATCCAGTTCAGCCAGGGGTGGTGAACACGCGCGGGGCAAGGGAGAACCGAGAGGCGAGGGAAATTCTCGCGAGGGAGGCCTCCAAAGAGGCTTACATGGCAGAGCTCCGCTGCCTCTAGAAAGAATTAGTGGGGGCGGAGCGCCTCCGGTATGAGCAGCAAGCGGCCGGGGGGGCGGGG
>NW_025229143.1:26746-27663 GCF_018294505.1 Triticum aestivum | reverse complement strand
GTCGAAACTTGGCATGGTATCATCGTTTCACCCACATAGCATGTGCAAAATAGTAGACAGGGTTACGGCAAAAACTGGACGCACTTCGTGTACAAACTGGACAATCTCTTTCGGAGTATCAGGGTTTTGGACAAGAACTCATCTGTTACACTGGCACTTCATTTTTTAGACTTATTACAACTCCAGAATTTTTTTGCGTTCCGCACGCACCATTCAAAGCGACGTCATCAATTTTCAAAACTTTCTGACATCATTTGCTATTTTTTAGTCATTTACCGATTTGTTTAGAGAGCTAAATGACCGTGAAATTGAAAATCACTACAAAATGAACTCTGAAGATGTCGAAACTTGGCATTGTATCATCGTTTCACCCACATAGCATGTGCGAAATAGTAGACAGGGTTACGGCAAAAACTGGACGCACTTCGTGTACAAACTGGACAATCTCTTTCGGAGTATCAGGGTTTCGGACAAGAACTCATCTGTTACACTGGCACTTCATTTTTTTAAACTTATTACAACTCCAGAATTTTTTTGCGTTCCGCACGCACCATTCAAAGCGACGTCATCAATTTTCAAAACTTTCTGACATCATTTGCTATTTTTTAGTCATTTACCGATTTGTTTAGAGAGCTAAATGACCGTGAAATTGAAAATCACTACAAAATGAACTCTGAAGATGTCGAAACTTGGCATGGTATCATCATTTCACCCGCATAGCATGTGCAAAAGAGTAGAGATGGTTACGGCAAAAACTGGACGCACTTCATGTACAAACTGGACAATCTCTTTCGGAGTATCAGGGTTTCGGACGATAACTCCTCTGTTACACTGGCACTTCATTTTTTTAAACTTATTACAACTCTAGACTTTTTTTGCGTTCCGTACGCACCATTCAAAGCGACGTCATCAATTTT
>NW_025229143.1:24597-25052 GCF_018294505.1 Triticum aestivum | reverse complement strand
GCAAAAACTGGACGCACTTCGTGTACAAACTGGACAATCTCTTTCGGAGTATCAGGGTTTTGGACAAGAACTCATCTGTTACACTGGCACTTCATTTTTTAGACTTATTACAACTCCAGAATTTTTTTGCGTTCCGCACGCACCATTCAAAGCGACGTCATCAATTTTCAAAACTTTCTGACATCATTTGCTATTTTTTAGTCATTTACCGATTTGTTCAGAGAGCTAAATGACCGTGAAATTGAAAATCACTACAAAATGAACTCTGAAGATGTCGAAACTTGGCATGGTATCATCATTTCACCCGCATAGCATGTGCAAAAGAGTAGAGAGGGTTACGGCAAAAACTGGACGCACTTCATGTACAAACTGGACAATCTCTTTCGGAGTATCAGGGTCTCGGACGATAACTCATCTGTTACACTGGCACTTCATTTTTTTAAACTTATTACAAC
>NW_025229143.1:16779-17936 GCF_018294505.1 Triticum aestivum | reverse complement strand
CACGCACCATTCAAAGCGACGTCATCAATTTTCAAAACTTTCTGACATAATTTGCTATTTTTTAGTCATTTACCGATTTGTTTAGAGAGCCAAATGACCGTGAAATTGAAAATCACTACAAAATGAACTCTGAAAATGTCAAAACTTGGCATGGTATCATCATTTCACCCACATAGCATGTGCAAAAGAGTAGAGAGGGATACGGCAAAAACTGGACGCACTTCGTGTACAAACTGGACAATCTCTTTTGGAGTATCGGGGTTTCGGACGAGAACTCATCTGTTAGAATGGCACTTCATTTTTTTAAACTTATTACAACTCCAGACTTTTTGGCGTTCCGTACGCACCATTCAAAGCGACGTCATCAATTTTCAAAACTTTCTCACATCATTGGCTATTTTTTAGTCATTTACCGATTTGTTTAGAGAGCTAAATGACCGTGAAATTGAAAATCACTACAAAATGAACTCTGAAAATGTCGAAACTTGGCATGGTATCATTGTTTCACCCACATAGCATGTGCAAAAGAGTTGACAGGGTTACGGCAAAAACTGGACGCACTTCGTGTACAAACTGGACAATCTCTTTCGGGGTATCAGGGTTTCTGACGAGAACTCATCTGTTACACTGGCACTTCATTTTTTAGACTTATTACAACTCCAGACTTTTTTTGCGTTCCGCACGCACCATTTAAAGCGACGTCATCAATTTTCAAAACTTTCTGACATCATTTCCTATTTTTTAGTCATTTACCGTTTGTTTAGAGAGCCAAATGACCGTGAAATTGAAAATCACTACAAAATGAACTCTGAAAATGTCAAAACTTGGCATGGTATCATCATTTCACCCACATAGCATGTGCAAAAGAGTAGAGAGGGTTACGGCAAAAACTGGACGCACTTCGTGTACAAACTGGACAATCTCTTTTGGAGTATGGTGGTTTCGGACGAGAACTCATCTGTTACACTGGCACTTCATTTTTTTAAACTTATTACAACTCCAGACTTTTTTTGCGTTCCGTACGCACCATTCAAAGCGACGTCATCAATTTTCAAAACTTTCTGACATCATTTGCTATTTTTCAGTCATTTACTGATTTGTTTAGAGGCTAAATGACCGTGAAATTGACAATCACTACAAAATGAACTCTGAAAATG
>NW_025229143.1:13750-15403 GCF_018294505.1 Triticum aestivum | reverse complement strand
TGTACAAACTGGACAATCTCTTTCGGAGTATCAGGGTTTCGGGCGATAACTCATCTGTTACACTGGCACTTCATTTTTTTAAACTTATTACAACTCCAGACTTTTTTTGCGTTCCGCACGCACCATTCAAAGCGACGTCATCAATTTTCAACACTTTCTGACATCATTTGCAATTTTTCAGTCATTTACCGATTTGTTTAGAGAACTAAATGACCGTGAAATTGAAAATCACTACAAAATGAACTCTGAAAATGTCGAAACTTGGCATGGTATCATCATTTCACCCACATAGCATGTGCAAAAGAGTAGAGAGGGTTACGGCAAAAACTGGACGCACTTCGTGTACAAACTGGATAATCTCTTTCGAAGTATCAGGTTTTTTGACGAGAACTCATCTGTTACATGGGCACTTCATTTTTTAAACTTATTACAACTCCAGACTTTTTTGCGTTCCATACGCACCATTCAAAGCGACGTCATCAATTTTCAAAACTTTGTGACATCATTTGCTATTTTTTAGTCATTTACCAATTTGTTTAGAGAGCTAAATGACCGTGAAATAGAAAATCACTACAAAATGAACTCTGAAAATGTCGCCACTTGGCATGGTATCATCATTTCACCCACATAGCATGTGCAAAAGAGTAGAGAGGGTTATGGCAAAAACGGGACGCACTTCGTGCACAAACTGGAAAATCTCTTTCGAAGTATCAGGGTTTCGGACGAGAACTCATCTGTTACACTGGCACTTAATTTTTTTTAACTTATTACAACTCCAGGCTTTTTTGCGTTCCGCACGCCCCATTCAAAGCGAAGTCATCAATTTTCAAAACTTTCTGACATCATTTGCTATTTTTTAGTCATTTATCGATTTGTTTAGAGAGCTAAATGACCGTGAAATTGAAAATCACTACAAAATGAACTCTGAAAATGTCGAAAGTTGGCATGGTATCATCATTTCACCCACATAGCATGTGCAAAAGAGTAGAGAGGGTTACGGCAAAAACTGGACGCACTTCATGTACAAACTGAACAATCTCTTTCCGAGTATCAGGGTTTCTGACGAGAACTCATCTGTTACACTGGCACTTCATTTTTTTAAACTTATTACAACTCCAGACTTTTTGTGAGTTCCGCACGCACCATTCAAAGCGACGTCATCAATTTTCACAACTTTCTGACAAAATTTGCTATTTTTTAGTCATTTATCGATTTGTTTAGAGAGCTAAATGACAGTAAATTGAAAATCACTAGAAAATGAAATCTGAAAATGTCGAAACTTGGCATGGTATCATCATTTCACCCACATAGCATCTGCAAAAGAGTAGAAAGGGTTGCGGCAAAAACTGGACGCACTTCGTGTACAAACTGGACAATCTCTTTCGGAGTATCAGGGTTTCGGACGATAACTCATCTGTTACACTAGCACTTCATTTTTTTTAACTTATTACAACTCCAGCCTTTTTTTGCGTTCCGTACGCTCCATTCAAAGCGACGCCATCAATTTTCAACATTTTCTGACATCATTTGCTATTTTTCAGTCATTTACCGATTTGTTTAGAGAGCTAAATGACCGTGAAATTGAAAATCACTACAAAATGAACTCTGAAAATGTCGAAACTTGGCATGGTATCATCATTTCACCCACATAGC
>NW_025229143.1:12798-13639 GCF_018294505.1 Triticum aestivum | reverse complement strand
ACATAGCATGTGCAAAAGAGTAGAGAGGGTTACGGCAAAAACTGGACGCACTTCGTGTACAAACTGGATAATCTCTTTCGAAGTATGAGGGTTTCTGACGAGAACTCATCTGTTACATGGGCACTTCATTTTTTTAAACTTATTACAACTCCAGACTTTTTTGTGTTCCGTACGCACCACTCAAAGCGACGTCATCAATTTTCAAAACTTTCTGACATCATTTGCTATTTTTTAGTCAGTTACCGATTTGTTGAGCGAGCTAAATGACCGTGAAATTGAAAATCACTACAAACTAAACTCTGAAAATGTCGAAACTTGGCACGGTATCATCATTTCACCCACATAGCATGTGCAAAAGAGTAGATAGGGTTACGGCAAAAACTGGACGCGCTTCGTGTACAAACTGGACAATCTCTTTCGGAGTTTCAGGGTTTTGGACAAGAACTCATCTGTTACACTGGCACTTCATTTTTTTAAACTTATTACAACACCAGAATTTTTTTGCATTCCGTATGCACCATTCAAAGCGACGTCATCAATTTTCAAAACTTTCTGACATCATTTGCTATTTTTTAGTCATTTACTGATTTCTTTAGAGAGCTAAATGACCGTGAAATTGAAAATCACTACAAAATGAACTCTGAAAATGTCGAAACTTGGCGTAGTATCATCATTTCACCCACATAGCCCGTGCAAAAGAGTAGAGAGGGTTACGGCAAAAACTGGACGCACTTCGTGTACAAACTGGACAATCTCTTTCGAAGTATCAGGGTTTCTGACGAGAACTCATCTGTTACATGGGCACTTCATTTTTTAAACTTATTACAACTCCAGACTTTTT
>NW_025229143.1:11558-12441 GCF_018294505.1 Triticum aestivum | reverse complement strand
GTTCCGTACGCACCATTCAAAGCGACGTCATCAATTTTCAAAACTTTCTGACATCATTTGCTATTTTTTAGTCATTTACCGATTTGTTTAGAGAGCTAAATGACCGTGAAATTGAAAATCACTACAAAATGAACTCTGAAAATGTCGAAACTTGGCATGGTATCATCATTTCACCCACATAGCATGTGCAAAAGAGTAGAGAGGGTTACGGCAAAAACTGGACGCACTTCGTGTACAAACTGGACAATCTCTTTCGAAGTATCAGGGTTTCTGACGAGAACTCATCTGTTACATGGGCACTTCATTTTTTAAACTTATTACAACTCCAGACTTTTTTGCGTTCCGTACGCACCATTCAAAGCGACGTCATAAATTTTAAAAACTTTGTGACATCATTTGCTATTTTTTAGTAATCTACCGATTTGTTTAGAGAGCTAAATGACCGTGAAATAGAAAATCACTACAAAATGAACTCTGAAAATGTCGACACTTGGCATGGTATCATCATTTCACCCACATAGCATGTGCAAAAGAGTAGAGAGGGTTATGGCAAAAACTGGACGCACTTCGTGTACAAACTGGAAAATCTCTTTCGAAGTATCAGGGTTTCGGACGAGAACTCATCTGTTACACTGGCACTTCATTTTTTTTAACTTATTACAACTCCAGACTTTTTGTGCGTTCCGCACGCACCATTCAAAGCGAAGTCATCAATTTTCAAAACTTTCTGACATCATTTGCTATTTTTTAGTCATTTATCGATTTGTTTAGAGAGCTAAATGACCGTGAAATTGAAAATCACTACAAAATGAACTCTGAAAATGTCGAAAGTTGGCATGGTATCATCATTTCACCCACATAGCATGTGCAAAAGAGTAGAGAG
>NW_025229143.1:10588-11548 GCF_018294505.1 Triticum aestivum | reverse complement strand
GGAAAATCTCTTTTGAAGTATCAGGGTTTCGGACGAGAACTCATCTGTTACACTGGCACTTCATTTTTTTTAACTTATTACAACTCCAGACTTTTTGTGCGTTCCGCACGCACCATTCAAAGCGAAGTCATCAATTTTTAAAACTTTCTGACATCATTTGCTATTTTTTAGTCATTTATCGATTTGTTTAGAGAGCTAAATGACCGTGAAATTGAAAATCACTACAAAATGAACTCTGAAAATGTCGAAACTTGGCATGGTATCATCATTTCACCCACATAGCATGTGCAAAAGAGTAGAGAGGGTTACGGCAAAAACTGGACGCACTTCGTGTACAAACTGAACAATCTCTTTCCGAGTATCAGGGTTTCGGACGAGAACTCATCTGTTACACTGGCACTTCATTTTTTTAAACTTATTACAACTCCAGACTTTTTGTGCGTTCCGCACGCACCATTCAAAGCGACGTCATCAATTTTCAAAACTTTCTGACATCATTTGCTAATTTTTAGTCATTTATCGATTTGTTTAGAGAGCTAAATGATAGTAAATTGAAAATCACTACAAAATGAACACTGAAAATGTCGAAACTTGGCATGGTATCATCATTTCACCCACATAGCATGTGCAAAAGAGTAGAGAGGGTTGCGGCAAAAACTGGACGCACTTCGTGTACAAACTGGACACTCTCTTTCGGAGTATCAGGGTTTCGGATGATAACTCATCTGTTACACTAGTACTTCATTTTTTTAACTTATTACAACTACAGACTTTTTTTGCGTTCCGTACGCTCCATTCAAAGCGATGCCATCAATTTTCAACATTTTCTGACATCATTTGCTATTTTTCAGTCATTTACCGATTTGTTTAGAGAGATATATGACCGTGAAATTGAAAATCAGTACAAAATGAACTCTGAAAATGTCAAAACTTGGCATGGTATCATCATTTCACCCACAT
>NW_025229143.1:8392-8954 GCF_018294505.1 Triticum aestivum | reverse complement strand
GACGTCATCAATTTTCAAAACTTTCTGACATCATTTGCTATTTTTTAGTCATTTACCGATTTGTTGAGAGAGCTAAATGACCGTGAAATTGAAAATCACTACAAACTGAACTCTGAAAATGTCGAAACTTGGCATGGTATCATCATTTCACCCATATAGCATGTGCAAAAGAGTAGATAGGGTTTCGGCAAAAACTGGACGCGCTTCGTGTACAAACTGGACAATCTCTGTCGGAGTTTCAGGGTTTTGGACGAGAACTCATCTGTTACACTGGCACTTCATTTTTTTAAACTTATTACAACTCCAGACTTTTTTTGCGTTCTGTACGCTCCATTCAAAGCGACGCCATCAATTTTCAACATTTTCTGACATCATTTGCTATTTTTCAGTCATTTACCGATTTGTTTAGAGAGCTAAATGACCGTGAAATTGAAAATCACTACAAAATGAACTCTGAAAATGTCGAAACTTGGCATGGTATCATCATTTCACCCACATAGCATGTGCAAAAGAGTAGAGAGGGCTACGGCAAAAACTGGACGCACTTCGTGTACAAACTGGA
>NW_025229143.1:7614-7860 GCF_018294505.1 Triticum aestivum | reverse complement strand
TTTTTTAAACTTATTACAACTCCAGACTTTTATTGCGTTCCGTACGCACCATTCAAAGCGACGTCATCAATTTTCAACACTTTCTGACATCATTTGCTATTTTTCAGTCATTTACCGATTTGTTTAGAGAGCTAAATGACCGTGAAATTGAAAATCACTACAAAATGAACTCTGAAAATGTCGAAACTTGGCATGGTATCATCATTTCACCCACATAGCATGTGCAAAAGAGTAGAGAGGGTTACG
>NW_025229143.1:2320-4362 GCF_018294505.1 Triticum aestivum | reverse complement strand
TGGTATCATCATTTCACCCACATAGCATGTGCAAAAGAGTAGAGAGGGTTACGACAAAAACTGGACGCACTTCGTGTACAAACTGGATAATCTCTTTCGAAGTATCAGGTTTTTTGACGAGAACTCATCTGTTACATGGGGACTTCATTTTTTAAACTTATTACAACTCCAGACTTTTTTGCGTTCCGTACGCACCATTCAAAGCGACGTCATCAATTTTCAAAACTTTCTGACATCATTTGCTATTTTTAGTCATTTACCGATTTGTTTAGAGAGCTAAATGACCGTGAAATTGAAAATCACTACAAAATGAACTCTGAAATTGTCGAAACTTCGCATGGTATCATCATTTCACCCGCATAGCATGTGCAAAAGAGTAGAGAGGGTTACGGCAAAAACTGGACGCACTTCGTGTACAAACTGGAAAATCTCTTTCGAAGTATCAGGGTTTCGGACGAGAACTCATCTGTTACACTGGCACTTCATTTTTTAACTTATTACAACTCCAGACTTTTTGTGTGTTCCGCACGCACCATTCAAAGCGACGTCATCAATTTTCAAAACTTTCTGACATCATTTGCTATTTTTTAGTCATTTACCGATTTCTTTAGAGAGCTAAATGACCGTGAAATTGAAAATCACTACAAAATGAACTCTGAAAATGTCGAAACTTGGCGTAGTATCATCATTTCACCCACATAGCACGTGCAAAAGAGTAGAGAGGGTTACGGCCAAAACTGGACGCACTTCGTGTACAAACTGTCTAATCTCTTTCGAAGTATCTTGGTTTCTGACGAGAACTGATCTGTTACATGGGCACTTCATTTTTTAAACTTATTACAACTCCAGAATTTTTTGCGTTTCGTACGCACCATTCAAAGCGACGTCATCAATTTTCAAAACTTTCTGACATCATTTTCTATTTTTTAGTCATGTACCGATTTGTTTATAGAGCTAAAGGACCGTGAAATTGGAAATCACTACAAAATGAACTCTGAAAATGTCGAAACTTGGCATGGTATCATCATTTCACCCACATAGCATGTGCAAAAGAGTTGAGAGGGTTACGGCAAAAACTGGACGCACTTCGTGTACAAACTGAACAATCTCTCCGAGTATAAGGGTTTCGGACAAGAACTCATCTGTTACACTGGCACTTCATTTTTTTAAACTTATTAAAACTCCAGACTTTTTGTGCATCCCGCACGCACCATTCAAAAGCGACGTCATCAATTTTCAAAACATTCTGACATCATTTGCTAATTTTTAGTCATTTACCGATTTGTTTAGAGAGCTAAATGACCGTGAAATTGAAAATCACTACAAAATGAACTCTGAAAATGTCAAAACTTGGCATGGTATCATCATTTCACCCGCATAGCATGTGCAAAAGAGTAGAGAGGGTTACGGCAAAAACTGGACACACTTTGTGTACAAACTGGACAATCTCTTCCGAAGTATCAGGCTTTCTGACGAGAACTCATCTGTTACATGGGTACTTCATTTTTTTAAACTTATTACAAGTCCATACTTTTTTGCGTTCCGTGCACACCATTCAAAGCGTCGTCATCAATTTTCAAAACTTTCTGACATCATTTGCTATTTTTTAGTCATTTACCGATTTGTTTAGAGAGCTAAATGACCGTGAAATTGAAAATCACTACAAAATGAACTCTGAAAATGTCGAAACTTGGCATGGTATCACCATTTCACCCACATAGCATGTGCAAAAGAGTAGAGAGGGTTACGGCAAAAACTGGACGCACTTCGTGTACAAACTGGACAATCTCTTTCGGAGTATCAGGGTTTTGGACGAGAACTCATCTGTTACACTGGCACTTCATTTTTTTAAACTTATTACAACTCCGGACTTTTGCGTTCCGTACGCACCATTCAAAGCGACGTCATCAATTTTCAACACTTTCTGACATCATTTGCTATTTTCAGTCATTTACCGATTTGTTTAGAGAGCTAAATGACCCTGAATTTGAAAATCACTACAAAATGAACTCTGAAAATGTCGAAACTTGGCATGGTATCAT
>NW_025229143.1:1099-2310 GCF_018294505.1 Triticum aestivum | reverse complement strand
TCACCCACATAGCATGTGCAAAAGAGTAGAGAGGGTTACGGCAAAAACTGGACGCACTTCGTGTACAAACTGGATAATCTCTTTCGAAGTATCAGGTTTTTTGACGAGAACTCATCTGTTACATGGGCACTTCATTTTTTAAACTTATTACAACTCCAGACTTTTTTGCGTTCCGTACGCACCATTCAAAGCGACGTCATCAATTTTCAAAACTTTCTGACATCATTTGCTAATTTTTAGTCATTTACCGATTTCTTTAGAGAGCTAAATGACCGTGAAATTGAAAATCACTACAAAATGAACTCTGAAAATGTCGAAACTTGGCATGGTATCATCATTTCACCCGCATAGCATGTGCAAAAGAGTAGAGAGGGTTACTGCAAAAACTGGACGCACTTTGTGTACAAACTGGAAAATCTTTTTCGGAGTATCAGGGTTTCGGACGAGAACTCATCTGTTACACTGGCACTTCATTTTTTTAAACTTATTACAACTCCAGACTTTTTGTGCGTTCCGTACGCACCATTCAAAGCGACGTCATCAACTTTCAACACTTTGTGACATCATTTGCTATTTTTCAGTCATTTACCGATTTGTTTAGAGAGCTAAATGACCGTGAAATTGAAAATCACTACAAAATGAACTCTGAAAATGTCGAAACTTGGCATGATATCATCATTTCACCCACATAGCATGTGCAAAAGAGTAGAGAGGGTTACGGCAAAAACTGGACCCACTTCGTGTACAAACTGGATAATCTCTTTCGAAGTATCAGGTTTTTTGACGAGAACTCATCTGTTACATGGGCACTTCATTTTTTAAACTTATTACAACTCCAGACTTTTTTGTGTTCCGTACGCACCATTCAAAGCGACGTCATCAATTTTCAAAACTTTCTTCCATCATTTGCTATTTTTTAGTCATTTACCGATTTGTTTAGAGAGCTAAATGACCGTGAAATTGAAAATCACTACAAAATGAACTCTGAAAATGTCGAAACTTGGCATGGTATCATCATTTCACCCACATGGCATGTGCAAAAGAGTAGAGAGGGTTACGGCAAAAACTGGACGCACTTCGTGTACAAACTGGAAAATCTCTTTCGAAGTATCAGGGTTTCGGACGAGAACTCATTTGTTATACTGGCACTTCATTTTTCTAACTTATTACAACTCCAGACTTTTTGTGTGTTCCGCACGCACCATTCAAAG
>NW_025229143.1:573-1089 GCF_018294505.1 Triticum aestivum | reverse complement strand
GGTTACGGAAAAAACTGGACACACTTTTTGTACAAACTGGACAATCTCTTTCGGAGTATCAGGGTTTCGGACGATAACTCATCTGTTACACTGGCACTTCATTTTTTTAAAATTATTACAACTCCAGACTTTTTGTGCGTTCCGTACGCACCATTCAAAGCGACGTCATCAACTTTCAACACTTTCTGACATCATTTGCCATTTTTCAGTCATTTACCGATTTGTTTAGAGAGCTAAATGACCGTGAAATTGAAAATCACTACAAAATGAACTCTGAAAATGTCGAAACTTGGCATGATATCATCATTTCACCCACATAGAATGTGCAAAAGAGTAGAGAGGGTTACGGCAAAAACTGGACCCACTTCGTGTACAAACTGGATAATCTCTTTCGAAGTATCAGGTTTTTTGACGAGAACTCATCTGTTACATGGGCACTTCATTTTTTAAACTTATTACAACTCCAGACTTTTTTGTCTTCCGTACGCACCATTCAAAGCGACGTCATCAATTTTC
>NW_025229143.1:0-563 GCF_018294505.1 Triticum aestivum | reverse complement strand
AACTGGAAAATCTCTTTCGAAGTATCAGGGTTTCGGACGAGAACTCATTTGTTATAATGGCACTTCATTTTTCTAACTTATTACAACTCCAGACTTTTTGTGTGTTCCGCACGCACCATTCAAAGCGACGTCATCAATTTTCAAAACTTTCTGACATCATTTGCTATTTTTTAGTCATTTACCGATTTCTTTAGAGAGCTAAATGACCGTGAAATTGAAAATCACTACAAAATGAACTCTGAAAATGTTGAAACTTGGCATGGTATCATCATTTCACCCCCATAGCACGTGCAAAAGAGTAGAGAGGGTTACGGCCAAAACTAGACGCACTTCGTGTGCAAACTGTCTAATCTCTTTCGAAGTATCTTGGTTTCTGACGAGAACTCATCTGTTACATGGGCACTTCATTTTTTTAAACTTATTACAACTCCAGACTTTTTGTGCGTTCTGTACGCACCATTCAAAGCGACGTCATCAACTTTCAAAACTTTCTGACATCATTTGCTATTTTTTAGTCATTTACCGATTTGTTTATAGAGCTAAAGGACCGTGAAATTGGAAAT
>NW_025229142.1:8298-27718 GCF_018294505.1 Triticum aestivum | reverse complement strand
GTGATTCTTGATGACCGACAAGTAAGCGCACCTTGGAGTTCGACAACCATGGAGATCGCTTTGGGACCCCAAAACGGTGATTAATAGTCCATGAAACGGGCTAGAATCGGCCAAAACTGCGAGTGTTGATGATCAACACGTAAGCACACCTTGGAGTTCAACAACTATGGAAATCGCTTCGGGACCCCAAAACGGTGAGTAATAGTCCATGAAACAGGTTAGAATTGGACAAAACTGTGAGTGTTGACGACGGACACATAAACGCACCCGGGGTTCATCAATCGTGGAAATCGCTCTGGGTCCCCAAAACACTGAGTAATAGTGCACGAAACGGACACGATTCAGCCGAATATGTGAGTGTTGATGACCGACACGTAAACGCACCCTGGGGTTCGTCAATCGTGGAAATGACTCCGAGACCCCAAAATAGGGTAATAGTCCAAGAAACGGGCAAGAATCGACCTAAACTATGATTGTTGATGACCGACACATGAGCGCACCTTGGAGGTCGACAACCATGGAAATCGCTTTGGGACCCCAAAACGGTGAGTAATAGTCCATGAAACGGGCCAGAATCGGCCAAAACTGCGAGTGTTGATGACCGACACGCAAGCACACCTTGGGGGTTCAAAACCTATGGAAATCACTTCAAGACACCAAAACGGTGACTAATAGTCCACGAAACATGTCAGAATTGGCCAAAACTGTCAATGTTGACGACGGACACATAAACGCACCACGGGGTTCATCAATCGTGGAAATTGCTCTGGATCCCCAAAACACTGAGTAATAGTGCATGAAACGGACTAGAATCGGCCGAATATGTGAGTGTTGATGACCGACACGTAAACGCACCTCGGGGTTCGTTAATCGTGGAAATGACTCTGACACCCCAAAGTAGAGTAATAGTCCAAGAAACGGGCCAGAATCGGCCCAAACTGTGATTCTTGATGACCGACAAGTAAGCGCACCTTGGAGTTCGACAACCATGGAGATCGCTTTGGGACCCCAAAACGGTGATTAATAGTCCATGAAACGGGCTAGAATCGGCCAAAACTGCGAGTGTTGATGATCACCACGTAAGCACACCTTGGAGTTCAACAACTATGGAAATCGCTTCGGGACCCCAAAACGGTGAGTAATAGTCCATGAAACAGGTTAGAATTGGACAAAACTGTGAGTGTTGACGACGGACACATAAACGCACCCGGGGTTCATCAATCGTGGAAATCGCTCTGGGTCCCCAAAACACTGAGTAATAGTGCACGAAACGGACACGATTCAGCCGAATATGTGAGTGTTGATGACCGACACGTAAACGCACCCTGGGGTTCGTCAATCGTGGAAATGACTCCGAGACCCCAAAATAGGGTAATAGTCCAAGAAACGGGCAAGAATCGACCCAAACTATGATTGTTGATGACCCACACATGAGCGCACCTTGGAGGTCGACAACCATGGAAATCGCTTTGGGACCCCAAAACGGTGAGTAATAGTCCATGAAACGGGCCAGAATCGGCCAAAACTGCGAGTGTTGATGACCAATACATAAGCACACCTTGGGGTTCACCAACTATGGAAATCGCTTCGGGACCACAAAACTGTGAGTAATAATCCACGAAACATGTCAGGATTGGCCAAAACCGTGAGTGTTGACGACGAACACATAAACGCACCCGGGGATCATCAATCATGAAAATCGCTCTGGGTCCCCAAAACGCTGAGTAATAGTGCATGAAACGGACTAGAATCGGCCGAATATGTGAGTGTTGATGACCGACACGTAAACGCACCTCGGGGTTCGTTAATCGTGGAAATGACTCCGACACCCCAAAGTAGAGCAATAGTCCAAGAAACGGGCCAGAATCGGCCCAAACTGTGATTCTTGATGACCGACAAGTAAGCGCACCTTGGAGTTCGACAACCATGGAGATCGCTTTGGGACCCCAAAACGGTGATTAATAGTCCATGAAACGGGCTAGAATCAGCCAAAACTGCGAGTGTTGATGATCAACACGTAAGCACATCTTGGAGTTCAACAACTATGGAAATCGCTTCGGGACCCCAAAACGGTGAGTAATAGTCCATGAAACAGGTTAGAATTGGACAAAACTGTGAGTGTTGACGACGGACACATAAACGCACCCGGGGTTCATCAATCGTGGAAATCGCTCTGGGTCCCCAAAACACTGAGTAATAGTGCACGAAACGGACACGATTCAGCCGAATATGTGAGTGTTGATGACCGACACGTAAACGCACCCTGCGGTTCGTCAATCGTGGAAATGACTCCGAGACCCCAAAATAGGGTAATAGTCCAAGAAACGGGCAAGAATCGACCCAAACTATGATTGTTGATGACCCACACATGAGCGCACCTTGGAGGTCGACAACCATGGAAATCGCTTTGGGACCCCAAAACGGTGAGTAATAGTCCATGAAACGGGCCAGAATCGGCCAAAACTTCGAGTGTTGATGACCAACACATAAGCACACCTTGGAGTTCACCAACTATGGAAATCGCTTCGGGACCACAAAACTGTGAGTAATAATCCACGAAACATGTCAGGATTGGCCAAAACCGTGAGTGTTGACGACGGACACATAAACGCACCCGGGGATCATCAATCATGAAAATCGCTCTGGGTCCCCAAAACGCTGAGTAATAGTGCATGAAACGGACTAGAATCGGCTGAATATGTGAGTGTTGATGACCGACACGTAAACGCACCTCGGGGTTCGTTAATCGTGGAAATGACTCCGACACCCCAAAGTAGAGCAATAGTCTAAGAAACGGGCCAGAATCGGCCCAAACTGTGATTCTTGATGACCGACAAGTAAGCGCACCTTGTAATTCGACAACCATGGAGATCGCTTTGGGACCCCAAAACGGTGATCAATAGTCCATGAAACGGGCTAGAATCGGCCAAAACTGCGAGTGTTGATGATCAACACGTAAGCACACCTTGGAGTTCAACAACTATGGAAATCGCTTCGGGACCCCAAAACGGTGAGTAATAGTCCATGAAACAGGTTAGAATTGGACAAAGCTGTGAGTGTTGACGACGGACACATAAACGCACCCGGGGTTCATCAATCGTGGAAATCGCTCTGGGTCCCCAAAACACTGAGTAATAGTGCACGAAACGGACACGATTCAGCCGAATATGTGAGTGTTGATGACCGACACGTAAACGCACCCTGGGGTTCGTCAATCGTGGAAATGACTCCGAGACCCCAAAATAGGGTAATAGTCCAAGAAACGGGCAAGAATCGACCCAAACTATGATTGTTGATGACCCACACATGAGCGCACCTTGGAGGTCGACAACCATGGAAATCGCTTTGGGACCCCAAAACGGTGAGTAATAGTCCATGAAACGGGCCAGAATCGGCCAAAACTGCGAGTCTTGATGACCAACACATAAGCACACCTTGGGGTTCACCAACTATGGAAATCGCTTCGGGACCACAAAACTGTGAGTAATAATCCACGAAACATGTCAGGATTGGCCAAAACCGTGAGTGTTGACGACGGACACATAAACGCACCCGGGGATCATCAATCATGAAAATCGCTCTGGGTCCCCAAAACGCTGAGTAATAGTGCATGAAACGGACTAGAATCGGCCGAATATGTGAGTGTTGATGACCGACACGTAAACGCACCTCGGGGTTCGTTAATCGTGGAAATGACTCCGACACCCCAAAGTAGAGCAATAGTACAAGAAACGGGCCAGAATCGGCCCAAACTGTGATTCTTGATGACCGACAAGTAAGCGCACCTTGGAGTTCGACAACCATGGAGATCGCTTTGGGACCCCAAAACGGTGATTAATAGTCCATGAAACGGGCTAGAATCGGCCAAAACTGCGAGTGTTGATGATCAACACGTAAGCACACCTTGGAGTTCAACAACTATGGAAATCGCTTCGGGACCCCAAAACGGTGAGTAATAGTCCATGAAACAGGTTAGAATTGGACAAAACTGTGAGTGTTGACGACGGACACATAAACGCACCCGGGGTTCATCAATCGTGGAAATCGCTCTGGGTCCCCAAAACACTGAGTAATAGTGCACGAAACGGACACGATTCAGCCGAATATGTGAGTGTTGATGACCGACACGTAAACGCACCCTGGGGTTCGTCAATCGTGGAAATGACTCCGAGACCCCAAAATAGGGTAATAGTCCAAGAAACGGGCAAGAATCGACCCAAACTATGATTGTTGATGACCCACACATGAGCGCACGTTGGAGGTCGACAACCATGGAAATCGCTTTGGGACCCCAAAACGGTGAGTAATAGTCCATGAAACGGGCCAGAATCGGCAAAAACTGCGAGTGTTGATGACCAACACATAAGCACACCTTGGGGTTCACAAACTATGGAAATCGCTTCGGGACCACAAAACTGTGAGTAATAATCCACGAAACATGTCAGGATTGGCCAAAACCGTGAGTTTTGACGACGGACACATAAACGCACCCGGGGATCATCAATCATGAAAATCGCTCTGGGTCCCCAAAACGCTGAGTAATAGTGCATGAAACGGACTAGAATCGGCCGAATATGTGAGTGTTGATGACCGACACGTAAACGCACCTCGGGGTTCGTTAATCGTGGAAATGACTCCGACACCCCAAAGTAGAGCAATAGTCCAAGAAACGGGCCAGAATCGGCCCAAACTGTGATTCTTGATGACCGACAAGTAAGCGCACCTTGGAGTTCGACAACCATGGAGATCGCTTTGGGACCCCAAAACGGTGATTAATAGTCCATGAAACGGGCTAGAATCGGCCAAAACTGCGAGTGTTGATGATCAACACGTAAGCACACCTTGGAGTTCAACAACTATGGAAATCGCTTCGGGACCCCAAAACGGTGAGTAATAGTCCATGAAACAGGTTAGAATTGGACAAAACTGTGAGTGTTGACGACGGACACATAAACGCACCCGGGGTTCATCAATCATGGAAATCGCTCTGGGTCCCCAAAACACTGAGTAATAGTGCACGAAACGGACACGATTCAGCCGAATATGTGAGTGTTGATGACCGACACGTAAACGCACCCTGGGGTTCGTCAATCGTGGAAATGACTCCGAGACCCCAAAATAGGGTAATAGTCCAAGAAACGGGGAAGAATCGACCCAAACTATGATTGTTGATGACCGACACATGAGCGTACCTTGGAGGTCGACAACCATGGAAATCGCTTTGGGACCCCAAAACGGTGAGTAATAGTCCATGAAACGGGCCAGAATCGGCCAAAACTGCGAGTCTTGATGACCAACACATAAGCACACTTTGGGGTTCACAAACTATGGAAATCGCTTCGGGACCACAAAACTGTGAGTAATAATCCACGAAACATGTCAGGATTGGCCAAAACCATGAGTGTTGACGACGGACACATAAACGCACCCGGGGATCATCAATCATGAAAATCGCTCTGGGTCCCCAAAACGCTGAGTAATAGTGCATGAAACGGACTAGAATCGGCCGAATATGTGAGTGTTGATGACCGACACGTAAACGCACCTCGGGGTTCGTTAATCGTGGAAATGACTCCGACACCCCAAAGTAGAGCAATAGTCCAAGAAACGGGCCAGAATCGGCCCAAACTGTGATTCTTGATGACCGACAAGTAAGCGCACCTTGGAGTTCGACAACCATGTAGATCGCTTTGGGACCCCAAAACGGTGATTAATAGTCCATGAAACGGGCTAGAATCGGCCAAAACTGCGAGTGTTGATGATCAACACGTAAGCACACCTTGGAGTTCAACAACTATGGAAATCGCTTTGGGACCCCAAAACGGTGAGTAATAGTCCATGAAACAGGTTAGAATTGGACAAAACTGTGAGTGTTGACGACGGACACATAAACGCACCCGGGGTTCATCAATCGTGGAAATCGCTCTGGGTCCCCAAAACACTGAGTAATAGTGCACGAAACGGACACGATTCAGCCGAATATGTGAGTGTTGATGACCGACACGTAAACGCACCCTGGGGTTCGTCAATCGTGGAAATGACTCCGAGACCCCAAAATAGGGTAATAGTCCAAGAAACGGGCAAGAATCGACCCAAACTATGATTGTTGATGACCCACACATGAGCGCACCTTGGAGGTCGACAACCATGGAAATCGCTTTGGGACCCCAAAACGGTGAGTAATAGTCCATGAAACGGGCCAGAATCGGCCAAAACTGCGAGTGTTGATGACCGACACGCAAGCACACCTTGGGGGTTCAAAACCTATGGAAATCGCTTCAAGACACCAAAACGGTGACTAATAGTCCACGAAACATGTCAGAATTGGCCAAAACTGTCAATGTTGACGACGGACACATAAACGCACCACGGGGTTCATCAATCGTGGAAATTGCTCTGGATCCCCAAAACACTGAGTAATAGTGCATGAAACGGACTAGAATCGGCCGAATATGTGAGTGTTGATGACCGACACGTAAACGCACCTCGGGGTTCGTTAATCGTGGAAATGACTCTGACACCCCAAAGTAGAGTAATAGTCCAAGAAACGGGCCAGAATCGGCCCAAACTGTGATTCTTGATGACCGACAAGTAAGCGCACCTTGGAGTTCGACAACCATGGAGATCGCTTTGGGACCCCAAAACGGTGATTAATAGTCCATGAAACGGGCTAGAATCGGCCAAAACTGCGAGTGTTGATGATCACCACGTAAGCACACCTTGGAGTTCAACAACTATGGACATCGCTTCGGGACCCCAAAACGGTGAGTAATAGTCCATGAAACAGGTTAGAATTGGACAAAACTGTGAGTGTTGACGACGGACACATAAACGCACCCGGGGTTCATCAATCGTGGAAATCGCTCTGGGTCCCCAAAACACTGAGTAATAGTGCACGAAACGGACACGATTCAGCCGAATATGTGAGTGTTGATGACCGACACGTAAACGCACCCTGGGGTTCGTCAATCGTGGAAATGACTCCGAGACCCCAAAATAGGGTAATAGTCCAAGAAACGGGCAAGAATCGACCCAAACTATGATTGTTGATGACCCACACATGAGCGCACCTTGGAGGTCGACAACCATGGAAATCGCTTTGGGACCCCAAAACGGTGAGTAATAGTCCATGAAACGGGCCAGAATCGGCCAAAACTTCGAGTGTTGATGACCAACACATAAGCACACCTTGGAGTTCACCAACTATGGAAATCGCTTCGGGACCACAAAACTGTGAGTAATAATCCACGAAACATGTCAGGATTGGCCAAAACCGTGAGTGTTGACGACGGACACATAAACGCACCCGGGGATCATCAATCATGAAAATCGCTCTGGGTCCCCAAAACGCTGAGTAATAGTGCATGAAACGGACTAGAATCGGCCGAATATGTGAGTGTTGATGACCGACACGTAAACGCACCTCGGGGTTCGTTAATCGTGGAAATGACTCCGAGACCCCAAAATAGGGTAATAGTCCAAGAAACGGGCAAGAATCGACCCAAACTATGATTGTTGATGACCCACACATGAGCGCACCTTGGAGGTCGACAACCATGGAAATCGCTTTGGGACCCCAAAACGGTGAGTAATAGTCCATGAAACGGGCCAGAATCGGCCAAAACTGCGAGTGTTGATGACCAACACATAAGCACACCTTGGGGTTCACCAACTATGGAAATCGCTTCGGGACCACAAAACTGTGAGTAATAATCCACGAAACATGTCAGGATTGGCCAAAACCGTGAGTGTTGACGACGGACACATAAACGCACCCGGGGATCATCAATCATGAAAATCGCTCTGGGTCCCCAAAACGCTGAGTAATAGTGCATGAAACGGACTAGAATCGGCCGAATATGTGAGTGTTGATGACCGACACGTAAACGCACCTCGGGGTTCGTTAATCGTGGAAATGACTACGACACCCCAAAGTAGAGCAATAGTCCAAGAAACGGGCCAGAATCGGCCCAAACTGTGATTCTTGATGACCGACAAGTAAGCGCACCTTGGAGTTCGACAACCATGGAGATCGCTTTGGGACCCCAAAACGGTGATTAATAGTCCATGAAACGGGCTAGAATCGGCCAAAACTGTGAGTGTTGATGATGAACACGTAAGCACACCTTGGAGTTCAACAACTATGGAAATCGCTTCGGGACCCCAAAACGGTGAGTAATAGTCAATGAAACAGGTTAGAATTGGACAAAACTGTGAGTGTTGACGACGGACACATAAACGCACCCGGGGTTCATCAATCGTGGAAATCGCTCTGGGTCCCCAAAACACTGAGTAATAGTGCACGAAACGGACACGATTCAGCCGAATATGTGAGTGTTGATGACCGACACGTAAACGCACCCTGCGGTTCGTCAACCGTGGAAATGACTCCGAGACCCCAAAATAGGGTAATAGTCCAAGAAACGGGCAAGAATCGACCCAAACTATGATTGTTGATGACCCACACATGAGCGCACCTTGGAGGTCGACAACCATGGAAATCGCTTTGGGACCCCAAAACGGTGAGTAATAGTCCATGAAACGGGCCAGAATCAGCCAAAACTTCGAGTGTTGATGACCAACACATAAGCACACCTTGGGGTTCACCAACTATGGAAATCGCTTCGGGACCACAAAACTGTGAGTAATAATCCACGAAACATGTCAGGATTGGCCAAAACCGTGAGTGTTGACGACGGACACATAAACGCACCCGGGGATCATCAATCATGAAAATCGCTCTGGGTCCCCAAAACGCTGAGTAATAGTGCATGAAACGGACTAGAATCGGCCGAATATGTGAGTGTTGATGACCGACACGTAAACGCACCTCGGGGTTCGTTAATCGTGGAAATGACTCCGACACCCCAAAGTAGAGCAATAGTCCAAGAAACGGGCCAGAATCGGCCCAAACTGTGATTCTTGATGACCGACAAGTAAGCGCACCTTGGAGTTCGACAACCATGGAGATCGCTTTGGGACCCCAAAACGGTGATTAATAGTCCATGAAACGGGCTAGAATCGGCCAAAACTGTGAGTGTTGATGATGAACACGTAAGCACACCTTGGAGTTCAACAACTATGGAAATCGCTTCGGGACCCCAAAACGGTGAGTAATAGTCAATGAAACAGGTTAGAATTGGACAAAACTGTGAGTGTTGACGACGGACACATAAACGCACCCGGGGTTCATCAATCGTGGAAATCGCTCTGGGTCCCCAAAACACTGAGTAATAGTGCACGAAACGGACACGATTCAGCCGAATATGTGAGTGTTGATGACCGACACGTAAACGCACCCTGCGGTTCGTCAACCGTGGAAATGACTCCGAGACCCCAAAATAGGGTAATAGTCCAAGAAACGGGCAAGAATCGACCCAAACTATGATTGTTGATGACCCACACATGAGCGCACCTTGGAGGTCGACAACCATGGAAATCGCTTTGGGACCCCAAAACGGTGAGTAATAGTCCATGAAACGGGCCAGAATCGGCCAAAACTTCGAGAGTTGATGACCGACACATAAGCACACCTTGGGGTTCACCAACTATGGAAATCGCTTCGGGACCACAAAACTGTGAGTAATAATCCACGAAACATGTCAGGATTGGCCAAAACCGTGAGTGTTGACGACGGACACATAAACGCACCCGGGGATCATCAATCATGAAAATCGCTCTGGGTCCCCAAAATGCTGAGTAATAGTGCATGAAACGGACTAGAATCGGCCGAATATGTGAGTGTTGATGACCGACACGTAAACGCACCTCGGGGTTCGTTAATCGTGGAAATGACTACGACACCCCAAAGTAGAGCAATAGTCCAAGAAACGGGCCAGAATCGGCCCAAACTGTGATTCTTGATGACCGACAAGTAAGCGCACCTTGGAGTTCGACAACCATGGAGATCGCTTTGGGACCCCAAAACGGTGATTAATAGTCCATGAAACGGGCTAGAATCGGCCAAAACTGCGAGTGTTGATGATGAACACGTAAGCACACCTTGGAGTTCAACAACTATGGAAATCGCTTCGGGACCTCAAAACGGTGAGTAATAGTCCATGAAACAGGTTAGAATTGGACAAAACTGTGAGTGTTGACGACGGACACATAAACGCACCCGGGGTTCATCAATCGTGGAAATCGCTCTGGGTCCCCAAAACACTGAGTAATAGTGCATGAAACGGACACGATTCAGCCGAATATGTGAGTGTTGATGACCGACACGTAAACGCACCCTGCGGTTCGTCAACCGTGGAAATGACTCCGAGACCCCAAAATAGGGTAATAGTCCAAGAAACGGGCAAGAATCGACCCAAACTATGATTGTTGATGACCCACACATGAGCGCACCTTGGAGGTCGACAACCATGGAAATCGCTTTGGGACCCCAAAACGGTGAGTAATAGTCCATGAAACGGGCCAGAATCGGCCAAAACTTCGAGAGTTGATGACCGACACATAAGCACACCTTGGGGTTCACCAACTATGGAAATCGCTTCGGGACCACAAAACTGTGAGTAATAATCCACGAAACATGTCAGGATTGGCCAAAACCGTGAGTGTTGACGACGGACACATAAACGCACCCGGGGATCATCAATCATGAAAATCGCTCTGGGTCCCCAAAACGCTGAGTAATAGTGCATGAAACGGACTAGAATCGGCCGAATATGTGAGTGTTGATGACCGACACGTAAACGCACCTCGGGGTTCGTTAATCGTGGAAATGACTACGACACCCCAAAGTAGAGCAATAGTCCAAGAAACGGGCCAGAATCGGCCCAAACTGTGATTCTTGATGACCGACAAGTAAGCGCACCTTGGAGTTCGACAACCATGGAGATCGCTTTGGGACCCCAAAACGGTGATTAATAGTCCATGAAACGGGCTAGAATCGGCCAAAACTGCGAGTGTTGATGATCAACACGTAAGCACACCTTGGAGTTCAACAACTATGGAAATCGCTTCGGGACCCCAAAACGGTGAGTAATAGTCCATGAAACAGGTTAGAATTGGACAAAACTGTGAGTGTTGACGACGGACACATAAACGCACCCGGGGTTCATCAATCGTGGAAATCGCTCTGGGTCCCCAAAACACTGAGTAATAGTGCACGAAACGGACACGATTCAGCCGAATATGTGAGTGTTGATGACCGACACGTAAACGCACCCTGGGGTTCGTCAATCGTGGAAATGACTCCGAGACCCCAAAATAGGGTAATAGTCCAAGAAACGGGCAAGAATCAACCCAAACTATGATTGTTGATGACCGACACATGAGCGCACCTTGGAGGTCGACAACCATGGAAATCGCTTTGGGACCCCAAAACGGTGAGTAATAGTCCATGAAACGGGCCAGAAACGGCCAAAACTGCGAGTGTTGATGACCGACACGCAAGCACACCTTGGGGGTTCAAAACCTATGGAAATCGCTTCAAGACACCAAAACGGTGACTAATAGTCCACGAAACATGTCAGAATTGGCCAAAACTGTCAATGTTGACGACGGACACATAAACGTACCACGGGGTTCATCAATCGTGGAAATTGCTCTGGATCCCCAAAACGCTGAGTAATAGTGCATGAAACGGACTAGAATCGGCCGAATATGTGAGTGTTGATGACCGACACGTAATCGCACCTCGGGGTTCGTTAATCGTGGAAATGACTCTGACACCCCAAAGTAGAGTAATAGTCCAAGAAATCGGCTAGAATCGGCCCAAACTGTGATTCTTGATGACCGACAAGTAAGCGCACCTTGGAGTTCGACAACCATGGAGATCGCTTTGGGACCCCAAAACCGTGATTAATAGTCCATGAAACGGGCTAGAATCGGCCAAAACTGTGAGTGTTGATGATCACCACGTAAGCACACCTTGGAGTTCAACAACTATGGAAATCGCTTCGGGACCCCAAAACGGTGAGTAATAGTCCATGAAACAGGTTAGAATTGGACAAAACTGTGAGTGTTGACGACGGACACATAAACGCACCCGGGGTTCATCAATCGTGGAAATCGCTCTGGGTCCCCAAAACACTGAGTAATAGTGCACGAAACGGACACGATTCAGCCGAATATGTGAGTGTTGATGACCGACACGTAAACGCACCCTGGGGTTCGTCAATCGTGGAAATGACTCCGAGACCCCAAAATAGGGTAATAGTCCAAGAAACGGGCAAGAATCGACCCAAACTATGATTGTTGATGACCGACACATGAGCGCACCTTGGAGGTCGACAACCATGGAAATCGCTTTGGGACCCCAAAACGGTGAGTAATAGTCCATGAAACGGGACAGAAACGGCCAAAACTGCGAGTGTTGATGACCGACACGCAAGCACACCTTGGGGGTTCAAAACCTATGGAAATCGCTTCAAGACACCAAAACGGTGACTAATAGTCCACGAAACATGTCAGAATTGGCCAAAACTGTCAATGTTGATGACGGACACATAAAAGTACCACGGGTTTCATCAATCGTGGAAATTGCTCTGGATCCCCAAAACGCTGAGTAATAGTGCATGAAACGGACTAGAATCGGCCGAATATGTGAGTGTTGATGACCGACACGTAATCGCACCTCGGGGTTCGTTAATCGTGGAAATGACTCTGACACCCCAAAGTAGAGTAATAGTCCAAGAAATCGGCTAGAATCGGCCCAAACTGTGATTCTTGATGACCGACAAGTAAGCGCACCTTGGAGTTCGACAACCATGGAGATCGCTTTGGGACCCCAAAACCGTGATTAATAGTCCATGAAACGGGCTAGAATCGGCCAAAACTGTGAGTGTTGATGATCACCACGTAAGCACACCTTGGAGTTCAACAACTATGGAAATCGCTTCGGGACCCCAAAACGGTGAGTAATAGTCCATGAAACAGGTTAGAATTGGACAAAACTGTGAGTGTTGACGACGGACACATAAACGCACCCGGGGTTCATCAATCGTGGAAATCGCTCTGGGTCCCCAAAACACTGAGTAATAGTGCACGAAACGGACACGATTCAGCCGAATATGTGAGTGTTGATGACCGACACGTAAACGCACCCTGGGGTTCGTCAATCGTGGAAATGACTCCGAGACCCCAAAATAGGGTAATAGTCCAAGAAACGGGCAAGAATCGACCCAAACTATCATTGTTGATGACCCACACATGAGCGCACCTTGGAGGTCGACAACCATGGAAATCGCTTTGGGACCCCAAAACGGTGAGTAATAGTCCATGAAACGGGCCAGAATCGGCCAAAACTGCGAGTGTTGATGACCAACACATAAGCACACCTTGGGGTTCACCAACTATGGAAATCGCTTCGGGACCACAAAACTGTGAGTAATAATCCACGAAACATGTCAGGATTGGCCAAAACCGTGAGTGTTGACGACTGACACATAAACGCACCCGGGGATCATCAATCATGAAAATCGCTCTGGGTCCCCAAAACGCTGAGTAATAGTGCATGAAACGGACTAGAATCGGCCGAATATGTGAGTGTTGATGACCGACACATAAACGCACCTCGGGGTTCGTTAATCGTGGAAATGACTCCGACACCCCAAAGTAGAGCAATAGTCCAAGAAACGGGCCAGAATCGGCCCAAACTGTGATTCTTGATGACCGACAAGTAAGCGCACCTTGGAGTTCGACAACCATGGAGATCGCTTTGGGACCCCAAAACGGTGATTAATAGTCCATGAAACGGGCTAGAATCGGCCAAAACTGCGAGTGTTGATGATGAACACGTAAGCACACCTTGGAGTTCAACAACTATGGAAATCGCTTCGGGACCCCAAAACGGTGAGTAATAGTCCATGAAACAGGTTAGAATTGGACAAAACTGTGAGTGTTGACGACGGACACATAAACGCACCCGGGGTTCATCAATCGTGGAAATCGCTCTGGGTCCCCAAAACACTGAGTAATAGTGCACGAAACGGACACGATTCAGCCGAATATGTGAGTGTTGATGACCGACATGTAAACGCACCCTGCGGTTCGTCAATCGTGGAAATGACTCCGAGACCCCAAAATAGGGTAATAGTCCAAGAAACGGGCAAGAATCGACCCAAACTATGATTGTTGATGACCCACACATGAGCGCACCTTGGAGGTCGACAACCATGGAAATCGCTTTGGGACCCCAAAACGGTGAGTAATAGTCTATGAAACGGGCCAGAATCGGCCAAAACTTCGAGTGTTGATTACCAACACATAAGCACACCTTGGGGTTCACCAACTATGGAAATCGCTTCGGGACCACAAAACTGTGAGTAATAATCCACGAAACATGTCAGGATTGGCCAAAACCGTGAGTGTTGACGACGGACACATAAACGCACCCGGGGATCATCAATCATGAAAATCGCTCTGGGTCCCCAAAACGCTGAGTAATAGTGCATGAAACGGACTAGAATCGGCCGAATATGTGAGTGTTGATGACCGACACGTATACGCACCTCGGGGTTCGTTAATCGTGGAAATGACTCCGACACCCCAAAGTAGAGCAATAGTCCAAGAAACGGGCCAGAATCGGCCCAAACTGTGATTCTTGATGACCGACACGTAAGCGCACCTTGGAGTTCGACAACCATGGAGATCGCTTTGGGACCCCAAAACGGTGATTAATAGTCCATGAAACGGGCTAGAATCGGCCAAAACTGCGAGTGTTGATGATCAACACGTAAGCACACCTTGGAGTTTAACAACTATGGAAATCGCTTCGGGACCCCAAAACGGTGAGTAATAGTCCATGAAACAGGTTAGAATTGGACAAAACTGTGAGTGTTGACGACGGACACATAAACGCACCCGGGGTTCATCAATCGTGGAAATCGCTCTGGGTCCCCAAAACACTGAGTAATAGTGCACGAAACGGACACGATTCAGCCGAATATGTGAGTGTTGATGACCGACACGTAAACGCACCCTGGGGTTCGTCAATCGTGGAAATGACTCCGAGACCCCAAAATAGGGTAATAGTCCAAGAAACGGGCAAGAATCGACCCAAACTATGATTGTTGATGACCCACACATGAGCGCACCTTGGAGGTCGACAACCATGGAAATCGCTTTGGGACCCCAAAACGGTGAGTAATAGTCCATGAAACGGGCCAGAATCCGCCAAAACTGCGAGTCTTGATGACCAACACATAAGCACACTTTGGGGTTCACAAACTATGGAAATCGCTTCGGGACCACAAAACTGTGAGTAATAATCCACGAAACATGTCAGGATTGGCCAAAACCGTGAGTGTTGACGACGGACACATAAACGCACCCGGGGATCATCAATCATGAAAATCGCTGTGGGTCCCCAAAACGCTGAGTAATAGTGCATGAAACGGACTAGAATCGGCCGAATATGTGAGTGTTGATGACCGACACGTAAACGCACCTCGGGGTTCGTTAATCGTGGAAATGACTCCGACACCCCAAAGTAGAGCAATAGTCCAAGAAACGGGCCAGAATCGGCCCAAACTGTGATTCTTGATGACCGACAAGTAAGCGCACCTTGGAGTTCGACAACCATGGAGATCGCTTTGGGACCCCAAAACGGTGATTAATAGTCCATGAAACGGGCCAGAATCGGCCAAAACTGCGAGTGTTGATGATCAACACGTAAGCACACCTTGGAGTTCAACAACTATGGAAATCGCTTCGGGACCCCAAAACGGTGAGTAATAGTCCATGAAACAGGTTAGAATTGGACAAAACTGTGAGTGTTGACGACGGACACATAAACGCACCCGGGGTTCATCAATCGTGGAAATCGCTCTGGGTCCCCAAAACACTGAGTAATAGTGCACGAAACGGAAACGATTCAGCCGAATATGTGAGTGTTGATGACCGACACGAAAACGCACCCTGGGGTTCGTCAATCGTGGAAATGACTCCGAGACCCCAAAATAGGGTAATAGTCCAAGAAACGGGCAAGAATCGACCCAAACTATGATTGTTGATGACCGACACATGAGCGCACCTTGGAGGTCGACAACCATGGAAATCGCTTTGGGACCCCAAAACGGTGAGTAATAGTCCATGAAACGGGCCAGAATCGGCCAAAACTGCGAGTGTTGATGACCGACACGCAAGCACACCTTGGGGGATCAAAACCTATGGAAATCGCTTCAAGACACCAAAACGGTGACTAATAGTCCACGAAACATGTCAGAATTGGCCAAAACTGTCAATGTTGACGACGGACACATAAACGCACCTGGGGATCATCAATCATGAAAATCGCTCTGGGTCCCCAAAACGCTGAGTAATAGTGCATGAAACGGACTAGAATCGGCCGAATATGTGAGTGTTGATGACCGACACGTAAACGCACCTCGGGGTTCGTTAATCGTGGAAATGACTCCGACACCCCAAAGTAGAGCAATAGTCCAAGAAACGGGCCAGAATCGGCCCAAACTGTGATTCTTGATGACCGACAAGTAAGCGCACCTTGGAGTTCGACAACCATGGAGATCGCTTTGGGACCCCAAAACGGTGATTAATAGTCCATGAAACGGGCTAGAATCGGCCAAAACTGCGAGTGTTGATGATCAACACGTAAGCACACCTTGGAGTTCAACAACTATGGAAATCGCTTCGGGACCCCAAAACGGTGAGTAATAGTCCATGAAACAGGTTAGAATTGGACAAAACTGTGAGTGTTGACGACGGACACATAAACGCACCCGGGGTTCATCAATCGTGGAAATCGCTCTGGGTCCCCAAAACGCTGAGTAATAGTGCACGAAACGGACACGATTCAGCCGAATATGTGAGTGTTGATGACCGACACGTAAACGCACCCTGGGGTTCGTCAATCGTGGAAATGACTCCGAGACCCCAAAATAGGGTAATAGTCCAAGAAACGGGCAAGAATCGACCCAAACTATGATTGTTGATGACCGACACATGAGCGCACCTTGGAGGTCGACAACAATGGAAATCGCTTTGGGACCCCAAAACGGTGAGTAATAGTCCATGAAACGGGCCAGAATCGGCCAAAACTGCGAGTGTTGATGACCGACACACAAGCACACCTTGGGGGTTCAAAACCTATGGAAATCGCTTCAAGACCCCAAAACGGTGACTAATAGTCCACGAAACATGTCAGAATTGGCCAAAACTGTCAACGTTGACGACGGACACATAAACGCACCACGGGGTTCATCAATCGTGGAAATTGCTCTGGATCCCCAAAACGCTGAGTAATAGTGCATGAAACGGACTAGAATCGGCCGAATATGTGAGTGTTGATGACCGACACGTAAACGCACCTCGGGGTTCGTTAATCGTGGAAATGACTCCGACACCCCAAAGTAGAGTAATAGTCCAAGAAACGGGCCAGAATCGGCCCAAACTGTGATTCTTGATGACCGACAAGTAAGCGCACCTTGGAGTTCGACAACCATGGAGATCGCTTTGGGACCCCAAAACGGTGATTAATAGTCCATGAAACGGGCTAGAATCGGCCAAAACTGCGAGTGTTGATGATCAACACGTAAGCACACCTTGGAGTTCAACAACTATGGAAATCGCTTCGGGACCCCAAAACGGTGAGTAATAGTCCATGAAACAGGTTAGAATTGGACAAAACTGTGAGTGTTGACGACGGACACATAAACGCACCCGGGGTTCATCAATCATGGAAATCGCTCTGGGTCCCCAAAACACTGAGTAATAGTGCACGAAACGGACACGATTCAGCCGAATATGTGAGTGTTGATGACCGACACGTAAACGCACCCTGGGGTTCGTCAATCGTGGAAATGACTCCGAGACCCCAAAATAGGGTAATAGTCCAAGAAACGGGCAAGAATCGACCCAAACTATGATTGTTGATGACCGACACATGAGCGCACCTTGGAGGTCGACAACCATGGAAATCGCTTTGGGACCCCAAAACGGTGAGTAATAGTCCATGAAACGGGCCAGAATCGGCCAAAACTGCGAGTCTTGATGACCAACACATAAGCACACCTTGGGGTTCACAAACTATGGAAATCGCTTCGGGACCACAAAACTGTGAGTAATAATCCACGAAACATGTCAGGATTGGCCAAAACCGTGAGTGTTGACGACGGACACATAAACGCACCCGGGGATCATCAATCATGAAAATCGCTCTGGGTCCCCAAAACGCTGAGTAATAGTGCATGAAACGGACTAGAATCGGCCGAATATGTGAGTGTTGATGACCGACACGTAAACGCACCTCGGGGTTCGTTAATCGTGGAAATGACTCCGACACCCCAAAGTAGAGCAATAGTCCAAGAAACGGGCCAGAATCGGCCCAAACTGTGATTCTTG
Source organism: Triticum aestivum (assembly GCF_018294505.1). Classification (NCBI taxonomy): domain Eukaryota; kingdom Viridiplantae; phylum Streptophyta; class Magnoliopsida; order Poales; family Poaceae; genus Triticum; species Triticum aestivum. The sequence goes on along the minus strand of NW_025229142.1, from coordinate 9,406 downwards.
ATGACCGACAAGTAAGCGCACCTTGGAGTTCGACAACCATGGAGATCGCTTTGGGACCCCAAAACGGTGATTAATAGTCCATGAAACGGGCTAGAATCGGCCAAAACTGCGAGTGTTGATGATCAACACGTAAGCACACCTTGGAGTTCAACAACTATGGAAATCGCTTCGGGACCCCAAAACGGTGAGTAATAGTCCACGAAACAGGTTAGAATTGGACAAAACTGTGAGTGTTGACGACGGACACATAAACGCACCCGGGGTTCATCAATCATAGAAATCACTCTGGGTCCCCAAAACACTGAGTAATAGTGCACGAAACGGACACGATTCAGCCGAATATGTGAGTGTTGATGACCGACACGTAAACGCACCCTGGGGTTCGTCAATCGTGGAAATGACTCCGAGACCCCAAAATAGGGTAATAGTCCAAGAAACGGGCAAGAATCGACCCAAACTATGATTGTTGATGACCGACACATGAGCGCACCTTGGAGGTCGACAACCATGGAAATCGCTTTGGGACCCCAAAACGGTGAGTAATAGTCCATGAAACGGGCCAGAATCGGCCAAAACTGCGAGTGTTGATGACCGACACGCAAGCACACCTTGGGGGTTCAAAACCTATGGAAATCGCTTCAAGACACCAAAACGGTGACTAATAGTCCACGAAACATGTCAGAATTGGCCAAAACTGTCAATGTTGACGACGGACACATAAACGCACCCGGGGATCATCAATCATGAAAATCGCTCTGGGTCCCCAAAACGCTGAGTAATAGTGCATGAAACGGACTAGAATCGGCCGAATATGTGAGTGTTGATGACCGACACGTAAACGCACCTCGGGGTTCGTTAATCGTGGAAATGACTCCGACACCCCAAAGTAGAGCAATAGTCCAAGAAACGGGCCAGAATCGGCCCAAACTGTGATTCTTGATGACCGACAAGTAAGCGCACCTTGGAGTTCGACAACCATGTAGATCGCTTTGGGACCCCAAAACGGTGATTAATAGTCCATGAAACGGGCTAGAATCGGCCAAAACTGCGAGTGTTGATGATCAACACGTAAGCACACCTTGGAGTTCAACAACTATGGAAATCGCTT
>NW_025229142.1:0-6121 GCF_018294505.1 Triticum aestivum | reverse complement strand
ACCTTGGAGGTCGACAACCATGGAAATCGCTTTGGGACCCCAAAACGGTGAGTAATAGTCCATGAAACGGGCCAGAATCGGCCAAAACTGCGAGTCTTGATGACCAACACATAAGCACACTTTGGGGTTCACAAACTATGGAAATCGCTTCGGGACCACAAAACTGTGAGTAATAATCCACGAAACATGTCAGGATTGGCCAAAACCGTGAGTGTTGACGACGGACACATAAACGCACCCGGGGATCATCAATCATGAAAATCGCTCTGGGTCCCCAAAACGCTGAGTAATAGTGCATGAAACGGACTAGAATCGGCCGAATATGTGAGTGTTGATGACCGACACGTAAACGCACCTCGGGGTTCGTTAATCGTGGAAATGACTCCGACACCCCAAAGTAGAGCAATAGTCCAAGAAACGGGCCAGAATCGGCCCAAGCTGTGATTCTTGATGACCGACAAGTAAGCGCACCTTGGAGTTCGACAACCATGGAGATCGCTTTGGGACCCCAAAACGGTGATTAATAGTCCATGAAACGGGCTAGAATCGGCCAAAACTGCGAGTGTTGATGATCAACACGTAAGCACACCTTGGAGTTCAACAACTATGGAAATCGCTTTGGGACCCCAAAACGGTGAGTAATAGTCCATGAAACAGGTTAGAATTGGACAAAACTGTGAGTGTTGACGACGGACACATAAACGCACCCGGGGTTCATCAATCGTGGAAATCGCTCTGGGTCCCCAAAACACTGAGTAATAGTGCACGAAACGGACACGATTCAGCCGAATATGTGAGTGTTGATGACCGACACGTAAACGCACCCTGGGTTCGTCAATCGTGGAAATGACTCCGAGACCCCAAAATAGGGTAATAGTCCAAGAAACGGGCAAGAATCGACCCAAACTATGATTGTTGATGACCGACACATGAGCGCACCTTGGAGGTCGACAACCATGGAAATCGCTTTGGGACCCCAAAACGGTGAGTAATAGTCCATGAAACGGGCCAGAATCGGCCAAAACTGCGAGTGTTGATGACCGACACGCAAGCACACCTTGGGGGTTCAAAACCTATGGAAATCGCTTCAAGACACCAAAACGGTGACTAATAGTCCACGAAACATGTCAGAATTGGCCAAAACTGTCAATGTTGACGACGGACACATAAACGCACCCGGGGATCATCAATCATGAAAATCGCTCTGGGTCCCCAAAACGCTGAGTAATAGTGCATGAAACGGAGTAGAATCGGCCGAATATGTGAGTGTTGATAACCGACACGTAAACGCACCTCGGGGTTCGTTAATCGTGGAAATGACTCCGACACCCCAAAGTAGAGCAATAGTCCAAGAAACGGGCCAGAATCGGCCCAAACAGTGATTCTTGATGACCGACAAGTAAGCGCACCTTGGAGTTCGACAACCATGGAGATCGCTTTGGGACCCCAAAACGGTGATTAATAGTCCATGAAACGGGCTAGAATCGGCCAAAACTGCGAGTGTTGATGATCAACACGTAAGCACACCTTGGAGTTCAACAACTATGGAAATCGCTTCGGGACCCCAAAACGGTGAGTAATAGTCCATGAAACAGGTTAGAATTGGACAAAACTGTGAGTGTTGACGACGGACACATAAACGCACCCGGGGTTCATCAATCATGGAAATCGCTCTGGGTCCCCAAAACACTGAGTAATAGTGCACGAAACGGACACGATTCAGCCGAATATGTGAGTGTTGATGACCGACACGTAAACGCACCCTGGGGTTCGTCAATCGTGGAAATGACTCCGAGACCCCAAAATAAGGTAATAGTCCAAGAAACGGGCAAGAATCGACCCAAACTATGATTGTTGATGACCGACACATGAGCGCACCTTGGAGGTCGACAACCATGGAAATCGCTTTGGGACCCCAAAACGGTGAGTAATAGTCCATGAAACGGGCCAGAATCGGCCAAAACTGCGAGTCTTGATGACCAACACATAAGCACACTTTGGGGTTCACAAACTATGGAAATCGCTTCGGGACCACAAAACTGTGAGTAATAATCCACGAAACATGTCAGGATTGGCCAAAACCGTGAGTGTTGACGACGGACACATAAACGCACCCGGGGATCATCAATCATGAAAATCGCTCTGGGTCCCCAAAACGCTGAGTAATAGTGCATGAAACGGACTAGAATCGGCCGAATATGTGAGTGTTGATGACCGACACGTAAACGCACCTCGGGGTTCGTTAATCGTGGAAATGACTCCGACACCCCAAAGTAGAGCAATAGTCCAAGAAACGGGCCAGAATCGGCCCAAACTGTGATTCTTGATGACCGACAAGTAAGCGCACCTTGGAGTTCGACAACCATGTAGATCGCTTTGGGACCCCAAAACGGTGATTAATAGTCCATGAAACGGGCTAGAATCGGCCAAAACTGCGAGTGTTGATGATCAACACGTAAGCACACCTTGGAGTTCAACAACTATGGAAATCGCTTCGGGACCCCAAAACGGTGAGTAATAGTCCATGAAACAGGTTAGAATTGGACAAAACTGTGAGTGTTGACGACGGACACATAAACGCACCCGGGGTTCATCAATCATGGAAATCGCTCTGGGTCCCCAAAACACTGAGTAATAGTGCACGAAACGGACACGATTCAGCCGAATATGTGAGTGTTGATGACCGACACGTAAACGCACCCTGGGGTTCGTCAATCGTGGAAATGACTCCGAGACCCCAAAATAGGGTAATAGTCCAAGAAACGGGGAAGAATCGACCCAAACTATGATTGTTGATGACCGACACATGAGCGTACCTTGGAGGTCGACAACCATGGAAATCGCTTTGGGACCCCAAAACGGTGAGTAATAGTCCATGAAACGGGCCAGAATCGGCCAAAACTGCGAGTCTTGATGACCAACACATAAGCACACTTTGGGGTTCACAAACTATGGAAATCGCTTCGGGACCACAAAACTGTGAGTAATAATCCACGAAACATGTCAGGATTGGCCAAAACCATGAGTGTTGACGACGGACACATAAACGCACCCGGGGATCATCAATCATGAAAATCGCTCTGGGTCCCCAAAACGCTGAGTAATAGTGCATGAAACGGACTAGAATCGGCCGAATATGTGAGTGTTGATGACCGACACGTAAACGCACCTCGGGGTTCGTTAATCGTGGAAATGACTCCGACACCCCAAAGTAGAGCAATAGTCCAAGAAACGGGCCAGAATCGGCCCAAACTGTGATTCTTGATGACCGACAAGTAAGCGCACCTTGGAGTTCGACAACCATGTAGATCGCTTTGGGACCCCAAAACGGTGATTAATAGTCCATGAAACGGGCTAGAATCGGCCAAAACTGCGAGTGTTGATGATCAACACGTAAGCACACCTTGGAGTTCAACAACTATGGAAATCGCTTTGGGACCCCAAAACGGTGAGTAATAGTCCATGAAACAGGTTAGAATTGGACAAAACTGTGAGTGTTGACGACGGACACATAAACGCACCCGGGGTTCATCAATCGTGGAAATCGCTCTGGGTCCCCAAAACACTGAGTAATAGTGCACGAAACGGACACGATTCAGCCGAATATGTGAGTGTTGATGACCGACACGTAAACGCACCCTGGGGTTCGTCAATCGTGGAAATGACTCCGAGACCCCAAAATAGGGTAATAGTCCAAGAAACGGGCAAGAATCGACCCAAACTATGATTGTTGATGACCGACACATGAGCGCACCTTGGAGGTCGACAACCATGGAAATCGCTTTGGGACCCCAAAACGGTGAGTAATAGTCCATGAAACGGGCCAGAATCGGCCAAAACTGCGAGTGTTGATGACCGACACGCAAGCACACCTTGGGGGTTCAAAACCTATGGAAATCGCTTCAAGACACCAAAACGGTGACTAATAGTCCACGAAACATGTCAGAATTGGCCAAAACTGTCAATGTTGACGACGGACACATAAACGCACCCGGGGATCATCAATCATGAAAATCGCTCTGGGTACCCAAAACGCTGAGTAATAGTGCATGAAACGGACTAGAATCGGCCGAATATGTGAGTGTTGATGACCGACACGTAAACGCACCTCGGGGTTCGTTAATCGTGGAAATGACTCCGACACCCCAAAGTAGAGCAATAGTCCAAGAAACGGGCCAGAATCGGCCCAAACTGTGATTCTTGATGACCGACAAGTAAGCGCACCTTGGAGTTCGACAACCATGGAGATCGCTTTGGGACCCCAAAACGGTGATTAATAGTCCATGAAACGGGCTAGAATCGGCCAAAACTGCGAGTGTTGATGATCAACACGTAAGCACACCTTGGAGTTCAACAACTATGGAAATCGCTTCGGGACCCCAAAACGGTGAGTAATAGTCCATGAAACAGGTTAGAATTGGACAAAACTGTGAGTGTTGACGACGGACACATAAACGCACCCGGGGTTCATCAATCGTGGAAATCGCTCTGGGTCCCCAAAACACTGAGTAATAGTGCATGAAACGGACACGATTCAGCCGAATATGTGAGTGTTGATGACCGACACGTAAACGCACCCTGGGGTTCGTCAATCGTGGAAATGACTCCGAGACCCCAAAATAGGGTAATAGTCCAAGAAACGGGCAAGAATCGACCCAAACTATGATTGTTGATGACCCACACATGAGCGCACGGTGGAGGTCGACAACCATGGAAATCGCTTTGGGACCCCAAAACGGTGAGTAATAGTCCATGAAACGGGCCAGAATCGGCCAAAACTGCGAGTGTTGATGACCAACACATAAGCACACCTTGGGGTTCACAAACTATGGAAATCGCTTCGGGACCACAAAACTGTGAGTAATAATCCACGAAACATGTCAGGATTGGCCAAAACCGTGAGTTTTGACGACGGACACATAAACGCACCCGGGGATCATCAATCATGAAAATCGCTCTGGGTCCCCAAAACGCTGAGTAATAGTGCATGAAACGGACTATAATCGGCCGAATATGTGAGTGTTGATGACCGACACGTAAACGCACCTCGGGGTTCGTTAATCGTGGAAATGACTCCGACACCCCAAAGTAGAGCAATAGTCCAAGAAACGGGCCAGAATCGGCCCAAACTGTGATTCTTGATGACCGACAAGTAAGCGCACCTTGGAGTTCGACAACCATGGAGATCGCTTTGGGACCCCAAAACGGTGATTAATAGTCCATGAAACGGGCTAGAATCGGCCAAAACTGCGAGTGTTGATGATCAACACGTAAGCACACCTTGGAGTTCAACAACTATGGAAATCGCTTCGGGACCCCAAAACGGTGAGTAATAGTCCATGAAACAGGTTAGAATTGGACAAAACTGTGAGTGTTGACGACGGACACATAAACGCACCCGGGGTTCATCAATCGTGGAAATCACTCTGGGTCCCCAAAACACTGAGTAATAGTGCACGAAACGGACACGATTCAGCCGAATATGTGAGTGTTGATGACCGACACGTAAACGCACCCTGGGGGTCGTCAATCGTGGAAATGACTCCGAGACCCCAAAATAGGGTAATAGTCCAAGAAACGGGCAAGAATCGACCCAAACTATGATTGTTGATGACCGACACATGAGCGCACCTTGGAGGTCGACAACCATGGAAATCGCTTTGGGACCCCAAAACGGTGAGTAATAGTCCATGAAACGGGCCAGAATCGGCCAAAACTGCGAGTGTTGATGACCGACACGCAAGCACACCTTGGGGGTTCAAAACCTATGGAAATCGCTTCAAGACACCAAAACGGTGACTAATAGTCCACGAAACATGTCAGAATTGGCCAAAACTGTCAATGTTGACGACGGACACATAAACGCACCCGGGGATCATCAATCATGAAAATCGCTCTGGGTCCCCAAAACGCTGAGTAATAGTGCATGAAACGGACTAGAATCGGCCGAATATGTGAGTGTTGATGACCGACACGTAAACGCACCTCGGGGTTCGTTAATCGTGGAAATGACTCCGACACCCCAAAGTAGAGCAATAGTCCAAGAAACGGGCCAGAATCGGCCCAAACTGTGATTCTTGATGACCGACAAGTAAGCGCACCTTGGAGTTCGACAACCATG
>NW_025229141.1:0-27726 GCF_018294505.1 Triticum aestivum | reverse complement strand
AGCTCCCCCATCTCAAGAACTTGGATACCGGACCTCGTAGAGCAGTAGTGTCCTCCCTCCAAGCCGCGACATCTTCTCTTTGGTTTCTTTTCTTGATGCTTCTCCTGTATTGGATTCTTTCATCCTACAGGTACAAGTCATTATGTATATCATTTGAGCTCTCTATGCAAATCCATGTGTTGCTTGTTCGTCATAACAATGACATTATTGTTGATCCTACATGTGCATGCATATGCAGGTAGAGAGGGGTGCCCTTAGGACCGACATCGTTGTTGGAGACGACGATGACGAGCGTCTGAGGCAGATGTTGGAGCACTGCTATGACCGCCCGAGACAGGTGACTATCACAGGGTTTTGTGCATCCAAGAGCTTGATCCAGCTCATGATTTACATTCTCGAGAGCGCACCTTTGGTCGAGTACCTGATGTTGGACACAACCTATCTCTACGATATGAGGTTTGGACACAACCTATCTCTGCGATATGAGGTTTGGTACCACTAGTAGATGTGCCGCCTCAATGAAGAATAGTCAATGCTCACCAATGTGCAAGACAGATATCCCCTAATGTCACAGAGCCGTGGAGGTTGCGGATAGGTACATGAGTACATCACCATGAGAGTTCCCCCAACCGTTGAATTCAAGGCCTTGGAGTTGTGTAGTCGATGCCATGATGCCAACCTACTCAAATGGAACAAATAATGTTCATTGATAGTATTTCTTACCAAGTAAAACTTTGGACGGTTTAGGCATTCATCATTCCTCCTAGATTTGGCTGATGTTGCCGCCATGACAAGTTGTTGTTGCTCCACTGCGCGCAAGCGTGCACCCAGTCCGTGCATGCTCCTGTGGGCTGGTGAGGTTGGTTACGGCCCGATAAGATGTCCACGTTAAATCACAGCCCAACAAAATGTTTGACGATTATTATTAGCGATTTGATCAAATCAGATCGATGTATATACCTAGTAAAAATTACGAGAACTCAAGGTAGGGCCAGCGCCCCACCTTGCCCTACCGCGTCCTCAACCCGTGTTTATTCCCAAATACTCAATCGTGCAGCTGCGCTTAATGGACGTCGCGAGCACACGCTCATGGACTGAACAATGCAACAAACTGTTTCCGGATTTGGCAAACTGTCCACCCACTTATTCTATATATGGAAAGATTCTTCAAGTACAGTGCGTTGATTTTTCTTCACCTCGTCCGATGAACCGTGTCAACCTAGCGATGATGTAACGTGCATTAATTCTGGTACAAGAAAATTCAAAAAACTATAACTTTCACATCGCGTGTCCGAATGATGATCCGTTTTCACCGCTGAATTCCTTGTGACGAGATCTTTAAAACTAGATCCCATATGAATATGTTTTGATGATCTTTTTTAAAAAGCAACTTTGATGCTAGATGAGGCAAGTGTAGTGCAAAAGATGAGCAATTCGATGCTAGAAGAATTGCACCATGTGTATAAGTGAATTCGCGTAGTAGCCTCCTACTTAGTTGTGTGCAATAGGTAATATGTGGTTACAGAGTTCGCTGCCTATCATATTGTGAAAGTTGTTCACCGTAAAGTGGAAAGTTGTCTAACATGGTTTCGTAGTTGTCTGCCTCAGAAACCAAGTTGCCTACATCACTACGAAGCTTCCCACGGGTGATCCGCAATTGCCTAAAATACTATGAAAGTTGTCCATCATGGGACCTAAGTTGCCAACACTACTGAGCGCATGGTCGTTGGCTAGTCAGGTCGCGGTGTTAGATGAGAGGTTGCATAGGGGGTTATCAGAAGTTTCATAGCGGGGCGGATCAGACAATTGCCTAGAAACCTACGCAAATCCTTAATTTTTAGTCGAGTTGCCTACAAAAATCATTGAAATCTTCAGATATAATGATGGAGAACACACATGAGTTGGCTAGTCAGGTCGCGACGAGCTTTCCAAAACTAAACTCCACATGAATATGTTTCTTTAATCTATACCAATATAAAAAGACCCAAAAGGGCAGATCCAAATCATCTCGACCGTCAAATCATGTTACTAGCGGTTCAAATTGCTTCAATGTTGAACACCAAACACGTTTAACGCTCTAATTACCCACCACTGTCATTGGTTATAAACATGTTTTGACTCAACGCTATCCCATAAAATCTGCCATGTAATTAATATCCTACCATTCCCGTAAAAAAGTAATTATATCTTACCAAATAGCAACGTGCAACAGATATATCTTACCTAATATAACGTGCAACTAATATCCTATCTAATATAAACGTGCATTGCATGTACATTATTACTAGTATTTTTAAAAGCAACTTTGATGCTAGATGAGGCAACTTTAGTACTAAACAGAAGCAAGTTCACTCCATTTAAAATAACTAATTAGCAACAATAAGCATCTAACTAATGATACAAAACAACTTCGAAACAGAGGTATATAACATCACAACTTTCCTTCTACCAGAGGCAACTTTAGTGCTGAAAGCAGGCAACTTCACTACATTCTGTGTCCTAGTTAATTTTGTCTAATTTTCTCCCAACTTCCTCGCCAGTACCTCTAATTTGCCTATTGTTCATGCTAGTATGTCGTTGTTTCTTAATTGCCTATAATACTATAGAGTCTTCTACCAGTGATGCTTTTGTGTCTACTATTGTTAGTTATGATAGGCAACATGATGATGAATCTTGGCCACTTCAGAGTATTTATAGGTAACTTAAAAAACAATGATAAATAACTTCACAGTATTGTAGGCAACTATTTTGAAAAGTTAGGCAACTGTGGAATAATTGTCGGCAACTAATTACCAATAGCAGGCAACTATACATCAATGATAGGTAATTTGTAGCATGTATAGGAAATTGAACATCAAATGTAGGAATTGACCATCAACAATAGACAATTGAGCAATCATGATATGCAAGTTGGGATAATGTTAGCAAAATTCATAGATACACATGGTGCAGTGAATTTGCTTTGTATGTAGCACTAAAGTTGCCTTATGTTTTGTGTGATTTTTCTCATTTTTTACGCAAATCAACCTAATAGCCAGTCCTACTAGGCCAAAAAGAAAAATTGCTTCCCTATAGCACTATAGTTGCCTCCATTGCACCCAAAGTTGCCCTTGAAATTTTTTTGACGAAACCTACTCATATAGGATCTAGTTTTGAAGAACTCATCGTGAGAAACCTGATGGTGAAAACGGAATTGAATCTCGATGCTTGAATCAAAAGTTATGGCTTTTACAACTTTTTGAACCCCAAAATAAATGCACGTGGGATAAGATTTAGCCTAATTGCATTGATAGACATGTGCGTATAGGATGTGGTCAAACAATTTCCTTTTCTAGTGTAGACAGTTGGACACAAAGACATGTAATTACTATATACGATTGTTCGCTCCAGGCAACAAACGAGCGCCGCGGCGCTCTCTAGCCACGTCCTATATTCCCATGCATTGCCGCAGGCTCAGGCTCACTTTTCTAGGGATGCTTAGAGTGAAGGTTGTTTCTTCTTAATTCTGATCTAATATCGCTATTCTACTTTCGTGCAGTGAGCTATGCCAAAAGCCATCCTCCCATCCATCCATTCATTAGAAGTTTAGAACACATGGTTCAAAGTAAAGCACCTGCAAAAGGTATAAATTGTGGCAAAATATGTAGTGTGTTCAACATAATCTCCACATTGTTCATGTTAGAGGAATATAGAGGTAACCAAGTCACCTTAACTATGGTCTGAGAGCATCTCCAGCCGTTCGGCCCCCCAGGGCGCCGAAAAAGAGCCCCCTGGGGCGAGCCGGCGCTAGATTGACGCGTGGGGGCGACCTAGCTCCCAGACATCGGCTCACCGGTCGCCCCGGGTGCAGCGATGTTGTGTACAAAATATATGAAAACTCGGCGACATTTGCATGAACTCGGCGAAATTTCATTCAAATTTGTACATAAAACATGAAAACATGCAAACTATGCCTAAACTACGCCTAGCCGCCACCGTCCGCCGCCGCCGCGCCTGTAGAAGCGGGTGTAGTCGCTGTCGTCGTCGTCATCATCGCGCGGCTGGCTTGGGCCGGCGACGTCTCTGCTGCAGCCCTGGCCAGGGTCGGCGAGGCAAGGTGGTGCGCTGGACGGCCCAGCTGAAGGAAATATGCCCTAGAGACAATAATAAAGTTATTATTTATTTCCTTATGTCATGATAAATGTTTATTATTTATGATAGAATTGTATTAACCAGAAACGTAATACTTGTGTGAATACATAGACAAACAAAGTGTCACTAGTATGCCTCTACTTGACTAGCTCATTAATCGAAGATGGTTATGTTTCCTAACCATAGACATGAGTTGTCATTTGATTAACGGGATCACATCATTAGGAGAATGATGTGATTGACATGACCCATTCCATTAGCTTAGCACCCGATCGTTTAGTATGTTGCTATTGCTTTCTTCATGACTTATACATGTTCCTATGACAATGAGATTATGCAACTCCCGTTTACCGCAGGAACACTTTGTGTGCTACCAAACGTCACAACGTAACTGGATGATTATAAAGGTGCTCTACAGGTGTCTCCAAAGGTACATGTTGGGTTGGCGTATTTCGAGATTAGGATTTGTCGCTTCAATTGTCGGAGAGGTATCTCTGGGCCCTCTCGGTAATGCACATCACTTAAGCCTTGCAAGCAATGCAACTAATAAGTTAGTTGCAAGATGATGTATTACGGAACAAGTAAAGAGACTTGCCGGTAACGAGATTGAACTAGGTATTGAGATACCGATGATCGAATCTTGGGCAAGTAACATACCGATGACAAAGGGAATAACGTATGTTGTTATGCGGTCTGACCGATAAAGATATTCGTAGAATATGTAGGAGCCAATATGAGCATCCAGGTTCCGCTATTGGTTATTGACCGGAGACGTGTCTCGAACCTGTAGGGTCCGCACGCTTAATGTTACGATGACAGTTTCATTATGAGTTTATATATTTTGATGTACCGAAGGTTGTTCGGAGTCCCGGATGTGATCACGGACTTGACGAGGAGTCTCAAAATGGTCGAGACATAAAGATCGATATATTGGACGACTACATTTGGACACTGGAAAGGTTCCGGGTGAGATTGGGACAATACCAGATCACCGGGAGGTTATCGGAACCCCTCGGGAGGTATATGGGCCTTATTAGGCCTTAGTGGAAAGGAGCGGAAAGGAGCAAGGGAGGGGCGCCCCCCCCCAAGCCCAATCCGAATTGGGAAGGGGGCCGGCCCCCCTTTCCTTCCTCCCTCCTTCCTCTTCCTTCCCTCTCCTACTCCTAATAGGAAAAGGGGGAGTCCTACTCCCGGTGGGAGTTGGACTCCCCTCCTTGGCCGGCCCCCTCCTCCACTGCTTTATATACGGGGCAGGGGGGCACCCCAGAGACACAACAATTGATCATTGATCTCTTAGCCATGTGCGGTGCCCCCCTCGACCATAATCCTCGATAATATTGTAGCGGTGCTTAGGCGAAGCCCTGCGACGGTAGAACATCAAGATCGTCACCACGCCGTAGTGCTGGCGGAACTCATCCCCGACACTTTGCTGGATCAGAGTCCGGGGATCGTCATCGAGCTGAACGTGTGCAAAAACTCGGAGGTGCCGTAGTTTCGGTGCTTGATCGGTCGGGCCGTGAAGACGTACGACTACATCAACCGCGTTGTTATAACGCTTTTGCTTCCGGTCTACGAGGGTACGTAGACAACACTCTCCCCTCTCGTTGTTGTGCATCACCATGATCTTGCGTGTGCGTAGGAATTTTTTTGAAATTACTACGTTCCCCAACAGTGGTATCAGAGCCTAGGTTTTATGTGTTGATGTTATATGCACGAGTAGAACACAAGTGAGTTGTGGGCGATATAAGTCATACTGCTTACCAGCATGTCATACTTTGGTTCGACGGTATTGTTGGATGAAGCGGCCCAGACCGACATTACGCGCACGCTTACGCGAGACTAGTTCTACCGACGTGCTTTGCACACAGGTGGCTGGCGGGTGTCAGTTTCTCCAACTTTAGTTGAACCGAGTGTGGCTACGCCCGGTCCTTGCGAAGGTTAAAACAGCACCAACTTGACAAACTATCGTTGTGGTTTTTGATGCGTAGGTAAGATTGGTTCTTGCTAAGCTCGTAGCAGCCACGTAAAACTTGTAAGAAACAAAGTAGAGGACGTCTAACTTGTTTTTGCAGAGCATGTTGTGATGTGATATGGTCAAGGCATGATGCTAAATTTTATTGTATGAGATGATCATGTTTTGTAACCAAGTTATCGGCAACTGGCAGGAGCCATATGGTTGTCGCTTTATTGTATGCAATGCAATCGCCCTGTAATGGTTTACTTTATCACTAAGCGGTAGCGATAGTCGTAGAAGCATAAGATTGGCGAGACGACAACGATGCTACGATGGAGATCAAGGTGTCGCACCGGTGACGATGGTGATCATGACGATGCTTCGGAGATGGAGATCACAAGGACAAGATGATGATGGCCATATCATATCACTTATATTGATTGCATTTCATGTTTATCTTTTATGCATCTTATCTTACTTTGACTGATGGTAGCATTATAAGATGATCTCTCACTAAATTTCAAGATAAAAGTGTTCTCCCTGGGTATGCACTATTGCCAAAGTTCGTCGTGCCCAGACACCATGTGATGATCGGGTGTGATAAGCTCTATGTCCATCTACAACGGGTGCAAGCCAGTTTTGCACACGCAGAATACTCAGGTTAAACTTGACGAGCCTAGCATATACAGATATGGCCTCGGAACACTAAGACCGAAAGGTCGAGCGTGAATCATATAGTAGATATGATCAACATAGTGATGTTCACCATTGAAAACTACTCCATTTCACGTGATGATCAGTTATGGTTTAGTTGATTTGGATCACATGATCACTTAGAAGATTAGAGGGATGTCTTTCTAAGTGGAAGTTCTTAAGTAATATGATTAATTGAACTTAAATTTATCATGAACTTAGTACCTGATAGTATCTTGCTTGTTTATGTTTGATTGTAGATAGATGGCCCGTGCTGTTGTTCCGTTGAATTTTAATGCTTTCCTTGAGAAGGCAAAGTTGAAAGATGATGGTAGCAATTATACGGACTTGGTCCGTAACTTGAGGATTATCCTCATTGCTGCATAGAAGAATTACGTCCTGGAAGCACCACTGGGTGCCAGGCCTGCTGCTGATGCAACTGACGACGTTAAGAACGTCTGGCAGAGCAAAGCTGATGACTACTCGATAGTTCAATGTGCCATGCTTTACGGCTTAGAACCGGGTCTTCAACGATGTTTTGAACGTCATGGAGCATATGAGATGTTCCAGGAGTTGAAGCTAATATTTCAAGCAAATGCCCGGATTGAGAGATATGAAGTCTCCAATAAGTTCTATAGCTGCAAGATGAAGGATAACAATTCTGTCAGTGAGCATATACTCAAAATGTTTGGGTATAATAATCACTTGATTCAATTGGGAGTTAATCTTCCGGATGATTGCGTCATTGACAGAATTCTCCAATCACTTCCACCTAGCTACAAGAGCTTCGTGATGAACTATAATATGCAAGGGATGGATAAGACAATTCCCGAGCTCTTCGCAATGCTAAAAGCTGCGGAGGTAGAAATCAAGAAGGAGCATCAAGTGTTGATGGTCAACAAGACCACTAGTTTCAAGAAAAAGGGCAAGGGGAAGAAGAAGGGGAACTTCAAGAAGAACAGCAAGCAAGTTGCTGCTCAGGAGAAGAAACCCAAGTCTGGACCTAAGCCTGAAACTGAGTGCTTCTACTGCAAGCAAACTGGTCACTGGAAGCGGAACTGCCCCAAGTGTTTGGCGGATAAGAAGGATGGCAAGGTGAACAAAGGTATATGTGATATACATGTTATTGATGTGTACCTTACTAGATCTCGCAGTAGCACCTGGGTATTTGATACTGGTTATGTTGCTAATATTTGCAACTCGAAACAGGGACTGCAGATTAAGCAAACACTAGCGAAGGACGAGGTGATGATGCGCGTGGGAAATGGTTCCAAAGTCGATGTGATCGCGGTCGGCACGCTACCTCTACACCTACCATCGGGATTAGTATTAGACCTAAATAATTATTATTTGGTGCCAACGTTGAGCATGAACATTATATCTGGATCTTGTTTGATGCGAGACGGTTATTCATTTAAAACAGAGAATAATGGTTGTTCTATTTATATGAGTAATATCTTTTATGGTCATGCACCCTTGAAGAGTGGTCTATTTTTGATGAATCTCGATAGTAGTGATACACATATTCATAATGTTGAAGCCAAAAGATGCAGAGTTGATAATGATAGTGCAACTTATTTGTGGCACTGCCGTTTAGGTCATATCTGTGTAAAGCGCATGAAGAAACTCCATACTGATGGACTTTTGGAACCACTTGATTATGAATCACTTGGTACTTGCGAACCGTGCCTCACGGGCAAGATGACTAAAATGCCGTTCTCTGGTACTATGGAGAGAGCAACAGATTTGTTGGAAATCATACATACGGATGTATGTGGTCCAATGAATGTTGAAGCTCGTGGAGGATATCGTTATTTTCTCACCTTCAGAGATGATTTAAGCAGATATGGGTATATCTACTTAATGAAACATAAGTCTAAAACATTTGAAAAGTTCAAAGAATTTCAGAGTGAAGTTGAAAATCATCGTAACAAGAAAATAAAGTTTCTATGATCTGATCATGGAGGAGAATATTTGAGTTACGAGTTTGGTTTACATTTGAAACAATGCGGAATAGTTTCGCAACTCACGCTACCCGGAACACCACAGCGTAATGGTGTGTCCGAACGTTGTAATCGTACTTTACTTGATATGGTGCGATCTATGATGTCTATTACAGATTTACCGCTATCGTTTTGGGGTTATGCTTTAGAGACGGACGCATTCACGTTAAATAGGCACCATCAAAATCCGTTGAGACGACGCCTTATGAACTATGGTTTGGCAAGAAACCAAAGTTGTCGTTTCTGAAAGTTTGGGGCTGTGATGCTTATGTGAAAAAGCTTCAACCTGATAAGCTCGAACCCAAATCGGAGAAATATGTCTTCATAGGATACTCGAAGGAGACTGTTGGGTACACCTTCTATCACAGATCCGAAGGCGAGACATTTGTTGCTAAGAATGGATCCTTTCTACAGAAGGAGTTTCTATCGAAAGAAGTGAGTGGGAGGAAAGTAGAACTTGATGAGGTAACTGTACCTGCTCCCTTATTGGAAAGTAGTACATCACAGAAACCGGTTTCTGTGACACCTACACCAATTAGTGAGGAAGCTAATGATGATGATCATGAAACTTCAGAACAAGTTACTACTGAACCTCGTAGATCAACCAGAGTAAGATCCGCACCAGAGTGGTACGGTAATCCTGTTCTGGAAGTCATGCTACTAGATCATGATGAACCTACGAACTATGAAGAAGCAATGGTGAGCCCAGATTCCACAAAATGGCTTGAAGCTATGAAATCTGAGATGGGATCCATGTATGAGAACAAAGTGTGGACTTTGGTTGGCTTGCCCAATGATCGGCAAGCAATTGAAAAATAAATGGATCTTCAAGAAGAAGACTGACAATGACGGTAATGTTACTGTCTACAAAGCTCGACTTGTCGCAAAAGGTTTTCGACAAGTTCAAGGAATTGACTACGATGAGACCTTCTCACCCGTAGCGATGCTTAAGTCTGTCCGAATCATGTTAGCAATTGCCGCATTTTATGATTATGAAATTTGGCAGATGGATGTCAAAACTGCATTCCTGAATGGATTTCTGGAAGAAGAGTTGTATATGATGCAGCCCGAAGGTTTTGTCGATCCAAAAGGAGCTAACAAAGTGTGCAAGCTCCAGCGATCCATTTATGGACTGGTGCAAGCATCTCGGAGTTGGAATAAACGCTTTGATAGTGTGATCAAAGCATTTGGTTTTGTACAGACTTTTGGAGAAGCCTGTATTTACAAGAAAGTGAGTGGGAGCTCTGTAGCATTTCTGATATTATATGTGGATGACATATTGCTAATCGGAAATGATATAGAATTTCTGGATAGCATAAAGGGATACTTGAATAAGGGTTTTTCAATGAAAGACCTCGGTGAAGCTGCTTACATATTTGGCATTAAGATCTATAGAGATAGATCAAGACGCTTAATTGGACTTTCACAAAGCACATACCTTGACAAAGTTTTGAAGAAGTTCAAAATGGATCAAGCAAAGAAAGGATTCTTGCCTGTGTTACAAGGTGTGAAGTTGAGTAAGACTCAATGCCCGACCACTTCAGAAGATAGAGAGAAAATGAAAGATGTTCCCTATGCTTCAGCCATAGGCTCTATCATGTATGCAATGCTGTGTACCAGACCTGATGTGTGCCTTGCTATAAGTCTAGTAGGGAGGTACCAAAGTAATCCAGGAGTGGATCACTGGACAGCGGTCAAGAACATCCTAAAATACCTGAAAAGGACTAAGGATATGTTTCTCGTATATGGAGGTGACAAAGAGCTCATCGTAAATGGTTACGTTGATGCAAGCTTTGACACTGAACTGGACGATTCTAAATCGCAAACCGGATACGTATTTACATTAAACGGTGGAGCTGTCAGTTGGTGCAGTTCTAAACAAAGCGTCGTGGCGGGATCTACATGTGAAGCGGAGTACATAGCTACTTCAGAAGCAGCAAACGAAGGAGTCTGGATGAAGGAGTTCATATCCGATCTAGGTGTCATACCTAGTGCATCGGGTCCAATGAAAATCTTTTGTGACAATACTGGTGCAATTGCCTTGGCAAAGGAATCAAGATTTCACAAGAGAACCAAGCACATCAAGAGACGCTTCAATTCCATCCGGGATCTAGTCCAGGTGGGAGACATAGAGATGTGCAAGATACATACGGATCTGAATGTAGCAGACCCATTGACTAAGCCTCTTCCACGAGCAAAACATGATCACCACCAAGGCTCCATGGGTGTTAGAATCATTACTGTGTAATCAAGATTATTGACTCTAGTGCAAGTGGGAGACTGAAGGAAATATGCCCTAGAGGCAATAATAAAGTTATTATTTATTTCCTTATATCATGATAAATGTTTATTATTCATGCTAGAATTGTATTAACTGGAAACATAATACTTGTGTGAATACATAGACAAACAAAGTGTCACTACTATGCCTCTACTTGACTAGCTCGTTAATCGAAGATGGTTATGTTTCCTAACCATAGACATGAGTTGTCATTTGATTAACGGGATCACATCATTAGGAGAATGATGTGATTGACATGACCCATTACATTAGCTTATCACCCGATCATTTAGTATGTTGCTATTGCTTTCTTCATGACTTATACATGTTCCTATGACTATGAGATTATGCAACTCCCATTTACCGGAGGAACACTTTGTGTGCTACCAAACGTCACAACGTAACTGGGTGATTATAAAGGTGCTCTACAGGTGTCTCCAAAGGTACATGTTGGGTTGGCGTATTTCGAGATTAGGATTTGTCGCTTCGATTGTCGGAGAGGTATCTCTGGGCCCTCTCGGTAATTCACATCACTTAAGCCTTGCAAGCAATGCAACTAATAAGTTAGTTGCAAGATGATGTATTACGGAACAAGTAAAGAGACTTGCCGGTAATGAGATTGAACTAGGTATTGAGATACCGACGATCGACTCTCGGGCAAGTAACATACCGATGACAAAGGGAACAACGTATGTTGTTATGCCTGACCGATAAAGATCTTCGTAGAATATGTAGGAGCCAATATGAGCATCCAGGTTCCGCTATTGGTTATTGACCGGAGACGTGTCTCGGTCATGTCTGCATTGTTCTCGAACCCGTAGGGTCCGCACGCTTAACGTTACGATGACACTTTCATTATGAGTTTATATATTGTCACATCCCTAGTTTTGGTATGCTCTAGGCTAGCCCTTCATGTGTGCATCATGTTTAAAATTCTCAGAAACTTGAAATGGGGATGATCAAACCCTAGCATCAAAAGGAATTCAACTAGGTTAAACCAAAAAAAACATTTTCAATGAACCCAAAGTGCCTCAAGAAAAGTTCATGATTTTTGGTTAAGGTAGAAACCTCTGCCAAAATGCTGAATATATTTCTAGGACATTTTTGGATTTTTGAATTAACTCATATTGTATTTGACTTGGGGTTATAAATTCCTATAAATACTTTAATAACTCCAATTATTCTGAGAAATATTGTGGGGCTTTGGGCTAGTCCATATTGCATCCACAAATAATTTCAGAAGCAACAAAAATGGTTTAGTATTATTACTAAATCAAAACAGAGCAAAATAAATAGAAAACTATAACAGAATTAGAAAGGAAAGGAGAGTACCTGAGCCACTTACCTAGCATGCCCTGTGCAACCCATCACTGCTGCAGGCCCGGCCCACCAGGGACAACACTGTCTTCTTCCTCTTGCTAGGAGGAGAAGCAGCTGCGTGCCCGGCACCCAGCCGAGCCATGACAGCCCTGCTTGCCACCTCACGGCATCTCGGCGCTTCCAGTCGTGCCACAGAGACGCCCTCGTTTCCCTCTGCCTCTCTCCTCTCTCACATCCCCCTCTGACCCTCTCTCTCGCACATCCGAGCGCCACCGTCGCCGCCGCTCGCCGCTGCCGTGCCCTGAGCCACCCCCTCGTCTCGCCGACGCATCCACCGGCTCCGCTGCGTCGCCCTGAAGCTCTCCGCCAACGAATACGATGCCGGAAGCCTGTATCGTCGTCCCCGACCTCGTCTTGAAGCTCTGGCCACCGGAAATCGCCGTCGTCGTTCCGGCCACACCAGATCTTCCCCGAGCTGCTGACGACGCCCTCGAGATCACTGTGAGCTCCGCCGCCTTTCCCCCTCCTCCCTGAGCTCGTTCCCGTCCTCTAGCCACATCTTCCATGGAAGCCGTCAGCTCCTCGCCGCCGGCAATGACGCAGACGCGACCATGGGCACTGCAGCCCGTGTCCGAGCACACCAGTGTGCTCAGCGCGTCTCCGCGAACCCGTAGCCACCAGTATCTTCCCCTCCCACGCTCTCTAGCCCCGAACCCATCTGCTCCCGAACTCCGGCCGCCGCCACGAGCTCGCTTCCGGCGAACTCCGGCCACCCCGCGCCCTTCCGTTGGTTCCCCTGGATGCGCGCGGGCACGGGCTACCTCCTGTTGTCCTCGACGCGTCGATCCGTCGCCTCTGGCGCAACTCCGGCAGACGACGCCGCGGTTTGAGGTCGCCGCCGGCCAAAACTCCGGCGTGCTAACGGTCAACGTCATTAGCCGCTAACATCTCCGCTAATTACCCCCTGGTGACACCGACTGCTGGGCCCCACGGATAACTAACCCCAGAATTATTTTCTATTTAGTTTAGATTAAGACGGCCGGCCCCACACATCAGTTGACCATGCCACATCAACGTTGACCTGTCCCCATAGGTCAGCCTCTATTCCTGCCCCGTTACACTGACACGCGGGTCCCACTGGTCAGGTTTGACCAGGGGCAGCCCAGTTGACCTGCTGACCGCAGGCTTATGTCATGCTGACGCAATAAGCTATTTTCTGGATTTAATTTATTTTAGAAAATCCAGAAAATTGCCTAAACTTCTAAAAATCATAGAAAATCAACCGTAACTCCAAATGAAATAATTTATATATGAAAAATGATCAGAAAAATCCAATCTATCCATCTATACCTTTTTCATGCATGTTATAACAACTTATAGCTACTTTTTAGGACAAATCAAATGTATGGCATTTAAATAACCATATGTGGAGTTTGAACTTGAACCTAGTGTTCAAACCAACTCCATTTAACTTGTTGCTAGTTGCATTAGCTCAATCAACAGCATATTGCCATGTCATGATCATGCATCATATTGTTGCATCGCATTGATTGTGTTCTTCCTTGTTTGCCGGTAATTGTCCCCTCTCAGTAGACGACGTTCCGACGATGTGATCGATGACACTGATGAAGAGCTATACTATCTTCAGAAGTGCCAGGAAAGCAAAAACCCGTTGTTCATTCTAATACAATCTCACTCTCTCGCTCGTGCTCTCTTTTACTGCATTAGGACAACACCGATTCAACTGTTACATGCTGCGGTAGCTGAACCCTTTCATCTGCATGACCTATCATTGCCACAGTAAATAGATGAAACCCACTAGCATGAGTAGGAATTGTTTGAGCCCTGTTGTGCCTACTCATTCATGCTTGTTGTCATGCCTGCTACTGCTTAGAGTTGAGTCAGGTCTGATTCATCGGGAATGAATTGGAAAATGGTGAACATGTCCTACGTTTGAGACCTAAGTGTGTGAACACGATTTGGTAAAGGTAGCGGTGAGAGGCCATGTAGGAGTACATGGTGGGTTGTCTCATTGCAGCCATTCTCAGGAACTGAGTTCTGTGTTTGTGACCCATGAATAGTTACTACCACACATTGGGTTCCGGTAACTCGGCCCCTCTCGGCTTATTAATCAACTCGATCTCTGTCCAGGAGTTGCAACTAGTTTCTCATGTTTGTAGGTAGTGTTAGTAGTCTATCAAGTGGCACCCGGTACAGGTGGGCCTGGGACAGACTAGGCACAGTGGCACGGTGTACCAAGTGGCACCCGGATGGTGGGCTTGGGAACCCTTCTCACATCGTTTGGGGCCGTGAGCGACACCCCGGCCGGATCTCCTTGCGGATGGAACCCGAATAGGCGATAAACCTGGACTAGAGACTTGTTGGTTAGTCAGGTCGTGGCCGACTCCCTCGCCAGGATTCCGCTTGAAGGTTGCCGAGATACACGACGTGTACATGGTGGTAAGTGGCGAGAGCGTGTGTAAAGAAGTACATCCCTGCAGGGTTGTCATTATCTATTCGAATACCCGGATTCCTCGGATATGGAAACTTGGACCCCTTGCATAGTTCATAGACAAGTGAAAGTGGATACTCTAAAATGCGCAAGATAAGCGTGAGTGCTATGGATGGCCTTCTCGTAGGGAGACGGGAGCGGATCCATAGTGGTGTATTGATATGGTGAATATGTGGACTCGTGTGCGCCACCTCAAAAGAGTTACCAGCAGTCGTAGTTCAGGATAGCCACCGTGTCAAAGCTGGCTTGCTGTAGTCAAACTCCACCACCCCCTTTATTGATACTGATGCATATGTAGCTAGTTCTGATGTAAGTCTTGCTGGGTACATTTGTACTCACGTTTGCCTATTTTATGTTTTGCAGAGAGACGTCAGTCTCGCTAGTAGTTCCACGTGGACTTCGACGTTTAGCTTGTTACCTCAGCTACGATCTTGTACCCTTGGGAGGGTCTTGTAGATAGTCAGGCTTCTCAGCCTTCTTCATTTGTAGTTGTCTATACTCAGACAAGTTAAGCTTCCGCATGTGCTTGTTGCTTGTATGCTCTGTATGTTGGGTCATGAGACCCATGTTTGTAATATCTCGCTCCTCGGAGCCTAATGAATAAATACTTGAGTCGTAGAGTTATGTTGTGGTGCCATGTTGTATTTACACATATCGAGCATATTGTGTGTATGATTGAAATGCTTGGTATGTGTGGGATCCGACAACCTAGTTGTCTATCCTTGGTAGCCTCTCTTATGGGGAAATGTAGTCTTGTGCTTCCATGAGCCATAGTAGTCCGCTACAGCCCGGTTCACCGGAGTCCTGCTAGCCCAGCACTACTGCTCCGGAGCACTTGACTGGCCGGTGTGTGATTCACTTCGTTCCTGTGTCTGTCCCTTCGGGGAAATGTCACGCGGTGACATCCGGAGTCCTGCCTAGCCTGCTACAGCCCGGGTTTCCGGAGTCCTGTTAGCCCAGTGCTACAGCCCAGATTCACACGCTGCTGACCGACATGCTCGATGTTGATTCATGTATGCCTGTCCCCGTAAGTTAGTGCCACTTTGGGTTCACGACTAGTCATGTCGGCCGGGGTTCTCTGTCATATGGATGCTAGCGACACTATCATATACGTGAGCCAAAAGGCGCAAACGGTCCCGGGCCATGGTAAAGCGACACCCGTGGGAATACCGTGCGTGAGGCCGCAAAGTGATATGAGGTGTTACAAGCTAGACCGATGTGACTTAGAATTGGGGTCCTGACAGTTTTGGTATCAGAGCCTGACTGCCTATAGGATTACCAAGCCAAGCTGGTCGGAGTCGTGTCTAGAAATGCTTTAGTTATATAAGGGAATTAATTGTGGAAGGGAACGTCAGGCTCTTTTTATTCCTTTACCTTATGCCCTTCTGATCTGAGTAATCCTATTCTTTTCTACGGGGATTAGGAACTAGGCTTCTTTTCTATCTCTCAGGATGACGTGTTACTAAACCGTAGTTGCCTAGGATTGTTGAATTCAAGCCTCAGTTCAGTTCCTACTACTTCCATATGTTCATAGCTGGCCTCAGAACCTTGATATTGTGATGTTGAGTGGTCATGCCAGTATTTTGCAGGATGTCTCAAATATCTTTGAGCATTTACAGTCGGTATGTTGTCCGAGTCATCCCAGGTTTCTAAATAGTCCGATGCATTTGCAACTTCTTTCTTTCCATTCCCGATGTCCTTTTGGTTAGAATAAGCACACTAGCCAGTGAGTTGAGGCACTCTGTTGCCTCGACATATATGTTGGAGCTATTATTATGACCCTAGGTGTCTTGGAGAGTCACCTAGTAATCTAGCAATGCTTTGTATTCCCGGTGTGATGATTCTGGTCACCATTCTCGAAAGCATCTCGTGATGTTATTTAGTTAGTAGGTATTCCATTCCTTGGTTCTTGAACCCGAGGTTCACTATACTTACTTCATGTTGATAGTGTTTTCTAGTTCCTTTAGGATATTAGTAATCTTTGCGATAATCCTCAAGGTCCATGGTAAATCCTTCTTCCAATACCATGCTCTACTTATGGCAGAAGTTCCTTGTTGAACCAAACATCACAATAAGAGTGCTCTTGATGAGTTCTCCATTTTACTTTGTGAATCTGCCAGTTTTACCTTTCGGCATGGGTTATCCGGAGGAAATGTTGACCTTTGCTCGACATACTAATCTATGCATCCACAACTCAGAAAGATATATGTTCCTTTGAGTTGCCCCTCTCTCTAGTTGTATCCTAATCTCCGTCTATCATTTGATAGTAAAGAGCATGTCATGCACTCATGCTCATCGATATCTCATATTCTTGTGGTCTATCAAGCCATTCTATTCCGGAATGACTAGGAGAAACAAACTCCAGTACCTTATCCATCTCCAGGATTGGGTCAAAGCAGTTGTAATCCACAAATCAAATGCCAACCCAACATTTGATTCTGTTCTACCCTGAAGTATTACCGTCATATGTCAAGAATGTCATGAGAATTGCACCACCCCTTGTGAATTCTTGATGCAGTGTTATTCCTTGCCATCATTGTTCATTCCTCGGTTTCCATGTTATTGTAACCGGAATGCCGACAAGTGAATCGTGATGTGTGCAATCAATACCCCTAGGTACTGTGTTGCTTGGTACTTAACGGGCGATAATTCCATTCTTAGCGTGTTGGTTACTAAACCATCATTCTAAGATTGATCGTCCTACCTAGCCCATTTTTCCCTGGTGCATTCCTCGATCAATGAGATAGGATTGTGGCAATCCATCACTCTCTTGGTCCCATCGTCTTGCCCTGAAAAGCAAGAATGTTCTCGAGTTTAGTAACATATCAGTGGTTCATGATTTTCCAGATGTCTTCTCGCAAGTGTTACCAGGTTGTCACCTGACCGCTATGTTGAGTTCGTGATCAACTTGGTTTCTTGCAACCACCCCTTCTCCAAGAATCTGTGTTGAATACCATGAGCTAGTTGGTTAAGCCAAATAACAACTTGGAGAGTTGGAAGATAAAAGCTTGCCTAACTTAGTTCATTCCAAAGGGATATTCTTGTGTAGTGTGTGTTGAAGAAAGATGATATCTTCATCAATTGGTCCCTGTGATCAGTTGTTGGACCTATTGTCTTATCAATCCTTTGATTTGAGTGTGGGCTATCGTCAAATCAAATCAGTACCAACGATGTTCGTAATGTTGTCTTACTCGTGGTTGATCCCTCGAGCGTACACCATTACATCTTTTGGTCTGACCAATAATAACACATTGTTCACATCATGATGGAAGTCCAGTGATATGGAAATTTCGATGAGTTGCTGTTGAGCCCAACAGCAGCATCTTGTCTCCTCCATGATTCATGTTAAACATTGAGCTAGTGTTGGAAACTTTTGTAAGCATTTGGTGCAAGTTGCCGCCGTGAGTTCGAGGAAGATTGTTTTGTTTCCGATGGCACCATCCCAAGTCAGTCATGCACGTGTGAAGTGCTCTATGGTTTGATAGGTTGGCTGCCTCCACTCCATATGTGTTCCTAGCACCCCAAGCCACTGACTGATTTGCTCAAGGAGAAGGAGTCCCTTCATAAGAGCTAATCCGGACTTATGAAAAGACTTTGATATCCTCGATGATGGTTCCCCCAACTGAACTTGGTAGTGTTTAATATAAGACTACTACGTGGCCATGCTTGTCTGGGACAGCGTGTTCACGTGTTGTAGCAAAACCTGCTCATGTTTTGGAGCTTACTACCATAGTCCATCTCCCGAGATTCTCGCAACATCATCCTGTCGATTTGTGTTGCAACTTTTCCTTGTCAGACAGGCTGCCTGAAATATCCTGTTACCAACCAGATCTGAATCTCAGGCAGATATGATGGTTGAAATATTCCCAGCATTTGCATTCTGTTCCCAGCTTGCACCCCAGCAATTGTTGTTCAGGATCATCTTCAAAAGTGGTCCTACCATGGGTCACATCCATCTCCGATGATAAGAAAAAATTATCCCTTGCGTTGTCTTCAACAAGGTAGTCCACATCATCCATTCTAGTCCGAGTATACCATCCCTTAGTACTCCGCCAAACGATTGTTGTGATTGCCTTAGGCTGGTATAAAGAGTTTCAATGATCTCAGAATCAAAAGTAATTCTTTTTGCCACTTAAGGGAATGTTTCTGCGAGTCACCTTCCTTAAGATGTCTCGCTATGGTATCATGGCAACTCAACTCCTCGCTACGTTGACAACCGATCACCACCTTCCAAAGTGTGGAATTGTTGTCTACCTAGTGAACCCTCGTCATCTGTTCCACTCCATCCCTCTAGATGTGTGCTTCGTGTCTCAGCTCGAGAGATGTTGCTATGTCTCATTCCATGAGCTGATCCTGAGTTGTTCGATCTTCGAGAAGATCGATCCTTCTAGAGTTTTTCCTTTCCTCTCGTTGTCATGTGGGTTGGAGTTCTCAGAGCATCACATCGAGACAAAGATGGTAACCAATTCAACGTTCTTATGAAGTGCCACCTGGATCGTGAAGATTATGTTAGTTTGCGTTCCCCCTTCATCCTACCCTACGCTTGAATCTCGGGACGAGATTCTAGTTTAGTGGGGGCGAGTTGTCACATCCCTAGTTTTGGTATGCTCTAGGCTAGCCCTTCATGTGTGCATCATGTTTAAAATTCTCAGAAACTTGAAATGGGGATGATCAAACCCTACCATCAAAAGGAATTCAACTAGGTTCAACCAAAAAAACATTTTCAATGAACCCAAAGTGCCTCAAGAAAAGTTCATGATTTTTGGTTAAGGTAGAAACCTCTGCCAAAAATGATGAATATATTTCTAGGACATTTTTGGATTTTTGAATTAACTCATATTGTATTTGACTTGGGGTTATAAATTCCTATAAATACTTTTATAACTCCAATTATTCTGAAAAATATTGTGGGGTTTGGGCTAGTCCATATTGCATCCACAAATAATTTCAGAAGCAACAAAAATGGTTTAGTATTATTACTAAATCAAAACAGAGCAAAATAAATAGAAAACTGTAACAGAATTAGAAAGAAAGGAAAGGAGAGTACTTGAGCCACTTACCTGGCCTGCCCTATGCAGCCCATCACTGCTGCAGGCCCAGCCCACCAGGGACAGCACTATCTTCTTCCTCCTGCCAGGAGGAGAAGCAGCTGCGTGCCCGGCACCCAGCCGAGCCGCGACAGCCCTGCTTGCCACCTCACAGCATCTCGGCGCTTCCAGTCGTGCCACAGAGACGCCCTCGTTTCCCTCTGCCTCTCTCCTCTCTCACATCCCCCTCTGACCCTCTCTCTCGCACATCCGAGCGCCACCGTC
Organism: Triticum aestivum; assembly: GCF_018294505.1. Taxonomy (NCBI): domain Eukaryota; kingdom Viridiplantae; phylum Streptophyta; class Magnoliopsida; order Poales; family Poaceae; genus Triticum; species Triticum aestivum. The sequence goes on along the minus strand of NW_025229141.1, from coordinate 7,520 downwards.
GCCGCCGCTCGCCGCTGCCGAGCCCTGAGCCACCCCCTCGTCTCGCCGACGCATCCACCGGCTCCGCTGTGTCGCCCTGAAGCTCTCCGCCAACGAATACGACGCCGGAAGCCTGTATCGTCGTCCCCGACCTCGTCTTGAAGCTCTGGCCACCGGAAATCGCCGTCGTCGTTCCGGCCACACCAGATCTTCCCCGAGCTGCTGACGATGCCCTCGGGATCACTGTGAGCTCCGCCGCCTTTCCCCCTCCTCCCTGAGCTCGTTCTCGTCCTCTAGCTGCATCTTCCACGGAAGCCGTCAGCTCCTCGCCGCCGGCGATGACGCAGACGCGGCCATGGGCACTGCAGCCCGTGTCCGAGCACACCAGTGTGCTCAGCGCGTCTCCGCGAACCCGTAGCCACCAGTATCTTCCCCTCCCACGCTCTCTAGCCCCGAACCCATCTGCTCCCGAACTCCGGCCGCCGCCACGAGCTCGCTTCCGGCGAACTCCGGCCACCCCGCGCCCTTCCCTTGGTTCCCCTGGATGCGCGCGGGCACGGGCTACCTCCTGTTGTCCTCGACGCGTCGATCCGTCGCCTCTGGCGCAACTCCGGCAGACGACGCCGCGGTTTGAGGTCGCCGCCGGCCAAAACTCCGGCGTGCTAACAGTCAACGTCATTAGCCGCTAACATCTCCGCTAATTACCCCCTGGTGACACCGACTGCTGGGCCCCACGGATAACTAACCCCAGAATTATTTTCTGTTTAGTTTAGATTAAGACGGCCGGCCCCACACATCAGTTGACCATGCCACATCAACGTTGACCTGGCCCCATAGGTCAGCCTCTATTCCTGCCCCGTTACACTGACACGCGGGTCCCACTGGTCAGGTTTGACCAGGGGCAGCCCAGTTGACCTGCTGACCGCAGGCTTATGTCATGCTGACGCAATAAGCTATTTTCTGGATTTAATTTATTTTAGAAAATCCAGAAAATTGCCTAAACTTCTAAAAATCATAGAAAATCAACCGTAACTCCAAATGAAATAATTTATATATGAAAAATGATCAGAAAAATCCAATCTATCCATCTATACCTTTTTCATGCATGTTAGAACAACTTATAGCTACTTTTTAGGACAAATCAAATGTATGGCATTTAAATAACCATACGTGGAGTTTGAACTTGAACCTAGTGTTCAAACCAACTCCATTTAACTTGTTGCTAGTTGCATTAGCTCAATCAACAGCATATTGCCATGTCATGATCATGCATCATATTATTGCATCGCATTGATTGTGTTCTTCCTTGTTTGCCGGTAATTGTCCCCTCTCAGTAGACGACGTTCCGACGATGTGATCGATGACAATGATGAAGAGCTATACTATCTTCAGAAGTGCCAGGAAAGCAAAAAACCCTTGTTCATTCTGATACAATCCCACTCTCTCGCTCGTGCTCTCTTTTACTGCATTAGGACAACACCGATTCAACTGTTACATGCTGCGGTAGCTGAACCCTTTCCTCTGCATGACCTATCATTGCCACAGTAAATAGATGAAACCCACTAGCATGAGTAGGAGTTGTTTGAGCCCTGTTGTGCCTACTCATTCATGCTTGTTGTCATGCCTTCTACTGCTTAGAGTTGAGTCAGGTCTGATTCATCGGGAATGAATATGAATGTGGTGAACATGTCCTACGTTTGAGACCTAAGTGTGTGAACACGATTTGGTAAAGGTAGCGGTGAGAGGCCATGTAGGAGTACATGGTGGGTTGTCTCATTGCAGCCGTTCTCAGGAACTGAGTTCTGTGTTTGTGATCCATGAATAGTTACTACCACACATTGGGTTCCGGTAACTCGGCCCCTCTCAGCTTATTAATCAACTCGATCTCTGTCCAGGAGTTGCAACTAGTTTTTGGTGTTTGTAGGTAGTGTTAGTAGTCTACCAAGTGGCACCCGGTATAGGTGGGCTTGGGACAGACTAGGCACAGTGGCACGGTGTACCAAGTGGCACCTGGATGGTGGGCTTGGGAACCCTGCTCACATCTTTTGGGGCCGTGAGCGACACCCCGGCCGGATCTCCTTGTGGATGGAACCCGAATAGGCGATAAACCTGGACTAGAGACTTGTTGGTTAGTCAGGTCGTGGCCGACTCCCTCGCCAGGATTCCGCTTGAAGGTTGCCGAGATACACGACGTGTACATGGTCGTAAGTGGCGAGAGCGTGTGTGAAGAAGTACACCCCTGCAGGGTTGTCATTATCTATTCGAATAGCCGGATTCCTCGGATATGGAAACTTGGACCCCTTGCATAGTTCATAGACAAGTGAAAGTGGATACTCTAAAATGTGCAAGATAAGCGTGAGTGCTATGGATGGCCTTCTCGTAGGGAGACGGGAGCGGATCCATAGTGGTGTATTGATATGATGAATATGTGGACTCGTGTGCGCCACCTCAAAGGAGTTACCAGCAGTCGTAGTTCAGGATAGCCACCGTGTCAAAGCTGGCTTGCTGCAGTCAAACTCCACCACCCCCTTTATTGATACTGATGCATATGTAGCTAGTTCTGATGTAAGTCTTGCTGGGTACATTTGTACTCACGTTTGCCTATTTTATGTTTTGCAGAGAGACTCAGTCTCGCTAGTAGTTCCACGTGGACTTCGACGTTTAGCTTTTTACCTCAGCTACGATCTTGTACCCTTGGGAGGGTCTTGTAGATAGTCAGGCTTCTCAGCCTTCTTCATTTGTAGTTGTCTATACTCAGACAAGTTAAGCTTCCGCATGTGCTTGTTGCTTATATGCTCTGTATGTTGGGTCATGAGACCCATGTTTGTAATATCTCGCTCCTCGGAGCCTAATGAATAAATACTTGAGTCGTAGAGTTATGTTGTGGTGCCATGTTGTATTTACACATATCGAGCATATTGTGTGTATGATTGAAATGCTTGGTATGTGTGGGATCCGACAACCTAGTTGTCTATCCTTGGTAGCCTCTCTTATGGGGAAATGTAGTCTTGTGCTTCCATGAGCCATAGTAGTCCGCTACAGCCCAGTTCACCGGAGTCTTGCTAGCCCAGCACTACTGCTCCGGAGCACTTGACTGGCCGGTGTGTGATTCACTTCGTTCCTGTGTCTGTCCCTTTGGGGAAATGTCACGCGGTGACATCCGGAGTCCTGCCTAGCCTGCTACAGCCCGGGTTTCCGGAGTCCTGTTAGCACAGTGCTATAGCCCAGATTCACACGCGGCTGACCGACATGCTCGATGTTGATTCATGTATGCCTGTCCCCGTAAGTTAGTGCCACTTTGGGTTCACGACTAGTCATGTCGGCTCGGGTTCTCTGTCATATGGATGCTAGCGACACTATCATATACGTGAGCCAAAAGGCACAAACGGTCCCGGGCCATGGTAAGGCGACACCCGTGGGAATACCGTGCGTGAGGCCGCAAAGTGATATGAGGTGTTACAAGCTAGATCGATGTGACTTAGAATTGGGGTCCTGACAGTTTTGGTATCAGAGCCTGACTGCCTATAGGATTACCAAGCCAAGCTGGTCGGAGTCGTGTCTAGAAATGCTTTAGTTATATAAGGGAATTAATTGTGGAAGGGAACGTCAGGCTCTTTTTATTCCTTTACCTTATGCCCTTCTGATCTGAGTAATCCTCTTCTTTTCTACGGGGATTAGGAACTAGGCTTCTTTTCTATCTCTCAGGATGACGTGTTACTAAACCGTAGTTGCCTAGGATTGTTGAATTCAAGCCTCAGTTCAGTTCCTACTACTTCCATATGTTCATAGCTGGCCTCAGAACCTTGATATTGTGATGTTGAGTGGTCATGCCAGTATTTTGCAGGATGTCTCAAATATCTTTGAGCATTTACAGTCGTTATGTTGTCCGAGTCATCCCAGGTTTCTAAATAGTCCGATGCATTTGCAACTTATTTCTTTCCATTCCCGATGTCCTTTTGGTCAGAATAAGCACACTAGCCAGTGAGTTGAGGCACTCTGTTGCCTCGACATATATGTTGGAGCTATTATTATGACCCTAGGTGTCTTGGAGAGTCACCTAGTAATCTAGCAATGCTTTGTATTCCCGGTGTGATGATTCTGGTCACCATTCTCGAAAGCATCTCGTGATGTTATTTAGTTAGTAGGTATTCCATTCCTTGGTTCTTGAACCCGAGGTTCACTCTACTTACTTCATGTTGATAGTGTTTTCTAGTTCCTTTAGGATATTAGTAATCTTTGCGATAATCCTCAAGGTCCATGGTAAATCCTTCTTCCAATACCATGCACTACTTATGGCAGAAGTTCCTTGTTGAACCAAACATCACAATAAGAGTGCTCTTGATGAGTTCTCCATTTTACTTTGTGAATCTGCCAGTTTTACCTTTCTGCATGGGTTATCCGGAAGAAATGTTGACCTTTGCTCGACATACTAATCTATGCATCCACAACTCAAAAAGATATATGTTCCTTTGAGTTGCCCCTCTCTCTAGTTGTATCCTAATCTCCGTCTATCATTTGATAGTAAAGAGCATGTCATGCACTCATGCTCATCGATATCTCATATTCTTGTGGTCTGTCAAGCCATTCTATTCCGGAATGACTAGGAGAAACAAACTCCAGTACCTTATCCATCTCCAGGATTGGGTCAAAGCAGTTGTAATCCACAAATCAAATGCCAACCCAACCTTTGATTCTGTTCTACCCTGAAGTATTACCGTCATATGTCAAGAATGTCATGAGAATTGCACCACCCCTTGTGAATTCTTGATGCAGTGTTATTCCTTGCCATCATTGTTCATTCCTCGGTTTCCGTGTTATTGTAACCGGAATGCCGACAAGTGAATCGTGATGTGTGAAATCAATACCCCTAGGTACTGTGTTGCTTGGTACTTAACGGGCGATAATTCCATGCTTAGCGTGTTGGTTACTAAACCATCATTCTAAGATTGATCATGCTTCCTAGCCCATTTTTCCCTGGTGCATTCCTCGATCAATGAGATAGGATTGTGGCAATCCATCACTCTCTTGGTCCCATCGTCTTGCCCTGAAAAGCAAGAATGTTCTCGAGTTTAGTAACATATCGGTGGTTCATGATTTTCCAGATGTCTTCTCGCAAGTGTTACCAGGTTGTCACCTGACCGCTATGTTGAGTTCGTGATCAACTTGGTTTCTTGCAACCACCCCTTCTCCAAGAATCTGTGTTGAATACCAAGAGCTAGTTGGTTAAGCCAAATAACAACTTGGAGAGTTGGAAGATAAAAGCTTGCCTAACTTAGTTCATTCCAAAGGGATATTCTTGTGTAGTGTGTGTTGAAGAAAGATGATATCTTCATCGATTGGTCCCTGTGATCAGTTGTTGGACCTATTGTCTTATCAATCCTTTGATTTGAGTGTGGGCTATCGTCAAATCAAATCAGTACCAACGATGTTCGTAATGTTGTCTTACTCGTGGTTGATCCCTCGAGCATACACCATTACATCTTTTGGTCTGACCAATAATAACACATTGTTCACATCATGATGGAAGTCCAGTGATATGGAAATTCTGATGAGTTGCTGTTGAGCCCAACAGCAGCATCTTGTCTCCTCCATGATTCATGTTAAACATTGAGCTAGTGTTGGAAACTTTTGTAAGCATTGCCTTCGTGTTCCGTTCATGAGGTATATGTTTGGTGAAAGAAGTGACTTTCTCTGATTCACGTGCATTTGGTGCAAGTTGCCGCCGTGAGTTCGAGGAAGATTGTTTTGTTTCCGATGGCACCATCCCAAGTCAGTCATGCATGTGCGAAGTGCTCTATGGTTTGATAGGTTGGCTGCCTCCACTCCATATGTGTTCCTAGCACCCCAAGCCACTGACTGATTTGCTCAAGGAGAAGGAGTCCCTTCATAAGAGCTAATCCGGACTTATGAAAAGACTTCGATATCCTCGATGGTGGTTCCCCCAACTGAACTTGGTAGTGTTTAATATAAGACTACTACGTGGCCATGCTTGTCTGGGACAGCGTGTTCACGTGTTGTAGCAAAACCTGCTCATGTTTTGGAGCTTACTACCATAGTCCATCTCCCGAGATTCTCGCAACATCATCCTGTCGATTTGTGTTGCAACTTTTCCTTGTCAGACAGGCTGACTGAAATATCCTGTTACCAACCAGATCTGAATCTCAGGCAGATATGATGGTTGAAATATTCCCAGCATTTGCATTCTGTTCCCAGCTTGCACCCCAGCAATTGTTGTTCAGGATCATCTTCAAAAGTGGTCCTACCATGGGTCACATCCATCTCCGATGATAAGAAAAAATCATCCCTTGCGTTGTCTTCAACAAGGTAGTCCACATCATCCATTCTAGTCCGAGTATACCATCCCTTAGTACTCCGCCAAACGATTGTTGTGATTGCCTTAGGCTGGTACAAAGAGTTTCAATGATCTCAGAATCAAAAGTAATTCTTTTTGCCACTTAAGGGAATGTTTCTGCGAGTCACCTTCCTTAAGATGTCTCGCTATGGTATCATGGCAACTCAACTCCTCGCTACGTTGACAACTGATCACCACCTTCCAAAGTGTGGAATTGTTGTCTACCTAGTGAACCCTCGTCATTTGTTCCACTCCATCCCTCTAGATGTGTGCTTCGTGTCTCAGCTCGAGAGATGTTGCTATGTCTCATTCCATGAGCTGATCTTGAGTTGTTCGATCTTCGAGAAGATCGATCCTTCTAGAGTTTTTCCTTTCCTCTCGTTGTCATGTGGGTTGGAGTTCTCAGAGCATCACATTGAGACAAAGATGGTGACCAATTCAACGTTCTTATGAAGTGCCACCTGGATCGTGAAGATTATGTTAGTTTGCGTTCCCCCTTCATCCTACCCTACGCTTGAATCTCGGGACGAGATTCTTGTTTAGTGGGGGCGAGTTGTCACATCCCTAGTTTTGGTATGCTCTAGGCTAGCCCTTCATGTGTGCATCATGTTTAAAATTCTCAGAAACTTGAAATGGGAATGATCGAACCCTAGCATCAAAAGGAATTCAACTAGGTTCAACCAAAAAAACATTTTCAATGAACCCAAAGTGCCTCAAGAAAAGTTCATGATTTTTGGTTAAGGTAGAAACCTCTACCAAAAATGATGAATATATTTCTAGGACATTTTTGGATTTTTGAATTAACTCATATTGTATTTGACTTGGGGTTATAAATTCCTATAGATACTTTTATAACTCCAATTATTCTGAAAAATATTGTGGGGCTTTGGGCTAGTCCATATTGCATCCACAAATAATTTCAGAAGCAACAAAAATGGTGTAGTATTATTACTAAATCAAAACAGAGCAAAATAAATAGAAAACTATAACAGAATTAGAAAGAAAGGAAAGGAGAGTACTTGAGCCACTTACCTGGCCTGCCCTATGCAGCCCATCACTGCTGCAGGCCCAGCCCACCAGGGACAGCACTATCTTCTTCCTCCTGCCAGGAGGAGAAGCAGCTGCGTGCCCGGCACCCAGCCGAGCCGCGACAGCCCTGCTTGCCACCTCACGGCATCTCGGTGCTTCC
>NW_025229140.1:25181-27750 GCF_018294505.1 Triticum aestivum | reverse complement strand
GGGGGCTCTCAAGTGAGTAGCTTGATTGTATCATTCGTTGAGAGCTCAAACCATTGCATCCTTGCATCATCTTTCTTGATTTTTATTTGTATTTCCTTTTTAGGTTTTATAGCTTGTGGTTATATTCGTGACAAGCTCTAGTTCATCGAAAACGGATTTCATATGCTTCTTCTATCGCGTTTTCGGTGTTGGAGGTTTTACCGGTCTTTTTCGAGGAAGGGTTCTCATCATTTTCTCATGGGACTTTTCTAATTTGCTTCTTATTGATATTTCTATTAAGAATGTGTTAGCCCTTGTCGCTAGCTTTCCAACAAACTTGGTTTCGTTGAATTCGGGGTTCGTTTGCAGAAGTTGTGGCAGTTTTGGTATTCTAAAAAGGCTGCAGCGGTACTACCGCAGACAGGAGCGGATGTAATTTTTTACTACCGCTCAAGAGCGGTACTACCGCTCCGGACCAAAAACTCGTCACAAGTCCAGCGGTGGTAGGCACGGATGTATTTTTTTAGTACCGCTCGCAAGCAGTAGTACCGCTACCCTTTGAAGTAGTACCGCTACCCCTAGCGGTAGTACCATGAGGTCGAGCGGTAGTACCGCTCGGTGCGGGCTGTGAGCATAACGGTTGGATTTTTTCCCCACCTATAAAAGGGGGTCTTCTTCCCCAATGAACCTTATACTTTGAGCTCGTGTTCTTTCCCCATTGTTGACCTTCTTCGAGCTTGCTAACTCTCAATCCCTCCATGGATTCTTGCTAGTTTTGAGGGAAAAGAGAGAGGAGATCTAGATCCACATTTCCACCAATCACTTTCTCCTCTATGTGAGAGGAACCCCTTGGATCTAGATCTTGGAGTTCTTGGTGTTTCTCCTTCTTGTTCTTCCTCTCATTTTCCTCCCTAGCATTAGTTGCTTCGGTAGGATTTGAGTGAGAAGGACTTGGGCACTCCGTGTGCCCTTACCATTGCATTTGGTGCATCGGTTTGAGTTGTCCACGGTGATACGTGGAAGTTACAAGTTGAGAAGCTTATTACTCTTGGGTGCTTGGTACCCTTGAGCTTGTTCCTCTTGGGTGCTTGGGCTCCCTAAACGGTTGGTTGTGTTCGGAGCTCATCATTGTGGTGTAAAGCTCCGGGCAAGCGTCGGGGTCTCCAATTAGGTTATGGAGATCGCCCCGAGCAATTTGACGGGTACCGGTGACCGACCCCAAGGGTTGCCAAAGTGTACGGGTTCGGTGACCGCCCCCAAGGGTTGCCATTTGTACGGGTTCGGTGACCGCCCTCAAGGGTCCCTTAGTGGAATCACGGCATCTTGCATTGTGCGAGGGCGTGAGGAGATTACGGTGGCCCTAGTGGCTTCTTGGGGAGCATTGTGCCTCCACACCGCTCCAAACGGAGATTAGCATCCGCAAGGGTGTGAACTTTGGGATACATCGTCGTCTCCGCGTGTCTCGGTTATCTCTTACCCGAGTCCTTTACTTATGCACTTTACTTTGTGATAGCCATATTGTTCTTTGTCATATATCTTGCTATCACTTAGTTGTTTATCTTGCTTAGCATAAGTTGTTGGTGCACCTAGGTGATCGTAGTTGTTGTAGGTTTTGTGCTTGACAAATTAACCGCTAGGTTTATTCCGCATTTCTTCAAGCCTAAACCGTAATTATTTTAAAGCGCCTATTCACCCCCCCTCTAGGCGACATCCACGATCTTTCAACATGTATGCAACACTCACTAAACAAAAACTAAAACCAAAGCTAATACAAAAAAAAACAGAATTTGTTCTAAGAAAGAATGAATCAAGGGCATTGTTATTACCTAAAAGAAGAAAGAAAATGTAAAAACGCATAAAACAAACAACGACGCAGAAGTGCACACGATTGGCATAAAATTGCATTGTTTCATAATATGCAAAATTAAGCATATATTAGTGGATTTTTTTAGACAGTGGTATCAATCACACACACATTGCATAAAAAGTTAGTTAGTATATATTCATGTTGTGGGGCCTATTACTTGATAGGTGCTTATTCATGTTTTGGGTATTCAGTTAAATATTCTCTATCACTCTCCACCACCCGATCAAGATCCAAAGGCCGACGCACCTTCTTCTTTCTCTGCCCCCCCATACTAATAGTAAAAAATTACAAGAAAACCAAAAAAGTGAAGGTTTTTAGTGAAGAATGAATTAGTGGCATTACTATTTCCCTTTAATAATAAAGAAAATAAAAATAAGAAAAATCAAAACCAGGAAGTTTTATATGGAAAAATGAATTAGTGACATTGGTATTACCCTTTAAGAAGAAAAAATAAAATTAAAATCAAATAATGAGGTTTTCGAACAAATAATGAATTGGTGATATTTCTATTACACTTTAAGAAGAAGGAAAATGAAAAATAAAGGTTTAAAAATTTTGCACACAATATACACAAAAATTGTGCTTTTTAATGCAAGAATAATCATATAATGGTGATGTTTTTTGCAAATAAAAGGTTACTAAGCATGAACGAATTAGTGGCATTGGTATTATCCTAAAAGAAGGAATAAAATGAATAATAACTAAATCAAGATAATAAATTTT
>NW_025229140.1:6385-22949 GCF_018294505.1 Triticum aestivum | reverse complement strand
AAAAAAATAGTTGTTCGATGTAATGAATAGCAAGCAGCGAGGAAGAACAAGCAGGACGTGTGGTTTTACTTCTTCGAGAGGGCCCAAACCTGGGTAAAAATGTGTCCCTTTTACTTCCTGTTACCATCGTGCCCAGAACACCAGCTCGGGACCCCCTACCCTAGATCCGCCGATTTTCGCATCGACGGGGTGAACTTGCAATTGGGGCCAAAAAAATGATCAAGATGAAGGAAATATGCCCTAGAGGCAATAACAAAGTTATTATGTATTTTATATCATGATAAATGTTTATTATTCATGCTAGAATTGTATTAACCAAAAACATAATACTTGTGTGAATACATAAACAAACAGAGTGTCACTAGTATGCCTCTACTTGACTAGCTCGTTGATCAAAGATGGTTATCTTTCCTAGCCATTAACATGAGTTGTCATTTGATTAACGGGATCACATCATTAGGAGAATGATGTGATTGACTTGACCCATTCCGTTAGCTTAGCACACGATCGTTTAGTATTCTGCTATAGCTTTCTTCATGACTTATACATGTTCCTATGACTATGAGATTATGCACCTCCCGTTTACCGGAGGAACATTTTGTGTGCTACCAAACGTCACAACGTAACTGGGTGATTATAAAGGTGCTCTACAGGTGTCTCCGAAGGTACTTGTTGGGTTGGCATATTTCAAGATTAGGATTTGTCACTCCGATTGTCGGAGAGGTATCTCTGGGCCCACTCGGTAATGCACATCACTATAAGCCTTGCAAGCATTGCAACTAATGAGTTAGTTGCGGGATGATGTATTACGAAACGAGTAAAGAGACTTGCCGGTAACGAGATTGAACTAGGTATTAAGATACCGACGATTGAATCTCGGGCAAGTAATATACCGATGACAAAGGGAACAACGTATGTTGTTATGCGGTTTCACCGATAAAGATCTTCGTAGAATATATGGGAGCCAATATGAGCATCCAAGTTCCGCTATTGGTTATTGACCGGAGACGTGTCTCGGTCATGTCTACATAGTTCTCGAACCCGTTGGGTCCGCACGCTTAAAGTTTGATGACGGTTATATTATGAGTTTATGTGTTTTGATGTACCGAAGATAGTTCGGAGTCCCGGATGTGATCACGGACATGCCGAGGAGTCTCGACATAAATATTGATATATTGGAAGCCTATATTTGAATATCGGAAGTGTTCCGGGTGAAATCGGGATTTTACCGGAGTACCGGGGGGTTACCGGAACCCCCCCGGGGGATTAATGGGCCAACATGGGCCTTAGTGGAAAATAGGTGGGGCGGCCAGGGCAGGCCGCGCGCCCCCTCCCCCTCTAGTCCGAATTGGACAAGGAAGGGGGGCGGCGCCCCCCTTTCCTTCCTCTCTCCCTCCTCCTTCCCCCTTCTCCTACTCCAACTAGGAAAGGAGGGAGGCCTACTCCCGGTGGGAATAGGACTCCTCCTGGTGCGCCTCCTCCTGGCCGGCCGCCTCTCCCCCCCTTGCTCCTTTATATACGGGGGCAGGGGGGCACCTCTAGACACAACAGTTGATCTCTTGATCTCTTAGTCGTGTGCGGTGCCCCCCTCCACCATAATCCACCTCGATAATATCGTAGCGGTGCTTAGTTGAAGCCCTGCGCCGGTAGCTTCATCATCACCGTCATCACGCCGTCGTGCTGACGAAACTCTCCCTCGACGTCAACTGGATCTAGAGTTCATGGGGACGTAATTGAGTTGAACGTGTGCAAATCGCGGAGGTGCCGTACCTTCGGTACTAGGATCGGTCGGAACATGAAGACGTACAACTACATCAACCGCGTTGTTCTAACGCTTCCGCTTTCGGTCTACGAGGGTGCGTGGACAACACTCTCCCCTCTCGTTGCTATGCATCACCATGATCCTGTGTGTGCGTAGGATTTTTTTGAAATTACTACGTTCCCCAACAGTGGCATCCGAGCCAGGTTTTATGCGTAAATGTTATATGCACGAGTAGAACACAAGTGAGTTGTGGGCGATATAAGTCATACTGCTTACCAGCATGTCATACTTTGGTTCGGCGGTATTGTTGGATGAAGTGGCCCGGACCGACATTACGCGTACGCTTATGCGAGACTGGTTCTACCGACGTGCTTTGCACACAGGTGGCTGGCGGGTGTCAGTTTCTCCAACTTTAGTTGAACCGAGTGTGGCTACGCTCGGTCCTTGAGAAGGTTAAAACAGCACTAACTTGACAAACTATCGTTGTGGTTTTGATGCGTAGGTAAGAACGGTTCTTGCTCAGCCCGTAGCAGCCATGTAAAACTTGCAACAACAAAGTAGAGGACGTCTAACTTGTTTTTGCAGGGCATGTTGTGATGTGATATGGTCAAGGCATGATGCTATATTTTATTGTATGAGATGATCATGTTTTGTAACCGAGTTATCGGCAACTGGCAGGAGCCATATGGTTGTCGCTTTATTGTATGCAATGCAATCGCCCTGTAATGCTTTACTTTATCACTAAGCGGTAGCGATAGTCGTAGAAGCATAAGTTGGTGAGACAACAACGATGCTACGATGGAGATCAAGGTGTCGCGCAGGTGACAATGGTGATCATGACGGTGCTTCGAAGATGGAGATCACAAGCACAAGATGATGATGGCCATATCATATCACTTATATTGATTGCATGTGATGTTTATCTTTTATGCATCTTATCTTGCTTTGATTGATAGTAGCATTATAAGATGATCTCTCACTAAATTATCAAGGTATAAGTGTTCTCCCTGAGTATGCACCGTTGCGAAAGTTCTTCGCGCTGAGACACCACGTGATGATCGGGTGTGATAGGCTCTACGTTCAAATACAACGGGTGCAAAACAGTTACACACGCGGAATACTCAGATTAAACTTGACGAGCCTAGCATATGCAGATATGGCCTCGGAACACTGAGACCGAAAGGTCAAGCGTGAATCATATAGTAGATATGATCAACATAGTGACGTTCACCATTGAAACTACTCCATCTCACGTGATGATCAGACATGGTTTAGTTGATTTGGACCACGTGATCACTTAGAGGATTAGAGGGATGTCTATCTAAGTGGGAGTCTTAAGTAATATGATTAAATTGAACTTAAATTTATCATGAACTCAGTACCTGATAGTATTTTGCTTGTCTATGTTGATTGTAGATAGATGGCCCGTAACTTAAGGATTATCCTCATTGCTGCACAGAAGAATTACGTCCTGGAAGCACCGCTAGGTGCCAGACCTGCTACAGGAGCAACACCAGATGTTATGAACATCTGGTAGAGCAAAGCTGAAGACTACTCGATAGTTCAGTGTGCCATGCTTTACGGCTTAGAACCGGGACTTCGACGATGTTTTGAACGTCATGGAGCATATGAGATGTTCCAGGAGTTGAAGTTAATATTTCAAGCAAATGCCCGGATTGAGAGATATGAAGTCTCCAATAAGTTCTACAGCTGTAAAATAGAGGAGAATAGTTCTGTCAGTGAGCATATACTCAGAATGTCTAGGTATAACAATCACTTGATTCAACTGGGAGTTAATCTTCCGGATGATAGCGTGATTGACAGAATTCTTCAATCACTGGCACCAAGCTACAAGAGCTTCGTGATGAACTATAACATGCAAGGGATGGATAAGACGATTCCCGAGCTCTTCGCAATGCTAAAGGCTGCGGAGGTAGAAATCAAGAAGGAGCATCAAGTGTTGATGGTCAACAAGACCACCCGTTTCAAGAAAAAGGGCAAAGGAAAGAAGAAGGGAAACTTCAAGAAGAACAGCAAACAAGTTGCTGCTCAGGTGAAGAAACCCAAGTCTGGACCTGAGCCTGAGACTGAGTGCTTCTACTGCAAACAGACTGGTCATTGGAAGCGGAACTGCCCCAAGTATTTGGCGGATAAGAAGGATGGCAAGGTGAACAAAGGTATATGTGATATACATGTTATTGATGTGTACCTTACTAATGCTCGCAGTAGCACCTGGGGATTTGATACTGGTTCTGTTGCTAATATTTGCAACTCGGAACAGGGACTACGAATTAAGCGAAGATTGGCTAAGGATGAGGTGACGATGCGCGTGGGAAATGGTTCCAAAGTCGATGTGATCGCGGTCGGCACGCTACCTCTACATCTACCTTCGGGATTAGTTTTAGACCTAAATAATTATTATTTGGTGCCAGCGTTGAGCATTAACATTATATCTGGATCTTGTTTGATGCGAGACGATAATTCAGTTAAATCAGAGAATAATGGTTGTTCTATTTATATGAGTAATATCTTTTATGGTCATGCACCCTTGAAGAGTGGTCTATTTTTGTTGAATCTCGATAGTAGTGATACACATATTCATAATATTGAAGCCAAAAGATGCAGAGTTGATAATCATAGTGCAACTTATTTGTGGCACTGCCGTTTAGGTTATATTGGTGTAAAGCGCATGAAGAAACTCCATATAGATGGACTTTTGGAACCACTTGATTATGAATCACTTGGTACTTGCGAACCTTGCCTCATGGGCAAGATGACTAAAACGCCGTTCTCCGGAACTATGGAGCGGGCAACAGATTTTTTGGAAATCATACATACAGATGTATGAGCTCGGATGAATGTTGAGGCTCACGGCGGGTATCGTTATTTTCTCACCTTCACAGATGATTTAAGCAAATATGGATATATCTACTTAATTTACGAACAAAATCGCTAATTTGACCTTTTTAAATATTTCAGCATGATTTGACCCTCTTTCAAAAATGAACTCTTGACTTTTTTTATGACGCCAACATTCATGGCTTTTTTGTTGCAAGGAAAACGCCATGGTCCATGGTGTTTAACCCCCTGCCCCCCCCTCCCGCCCACGCCAAAATGCCATGTTTCATGGCGTTTCATCCTCTGGAAGAGACGCCAAGCCACACTGGAGAAACTTTAGGATCAAAACATCATGGACCATGCCGTTTTCCATGCAACCCAAACGTCATGGATGTGGGCACCACCAGAAAATGGTCATATAAGGATTTTCTTTTAAAAGAAGGTCAAATCATCCTAAACTTTGTTTAAAAGGTCAAAACATTGATTTTGATCTCAATTTACATCCACGAAAAAAGTGGTCCCTATAATTGAAGAACGGCGCGGCAAAGCGCGCGACAGCTTCTAATCTTTGTGCATGCGCGCTGAAGATAATTAAGGCTGACACGCTGGAAAATGCATGAAGTTAACTCAGTCATAAAAATACATGTACTCCCTCTGTTCACTTTTGTAAGACCTTTTAGACATTTAAGACAGCAACTAAAATAGTTCAATTTCAGCTATTCTAAACGACTTACAAAAGTGAACGGATGGAGTAGCATTTATAGGAGTTACCCATGCAAATTTTCTTGCTTTATATATATAGCACATTTGATGTAATATCTAGAACAGTTATTTAATAGAATGAGAAGTTATGTGGTTTGTCGTTCTCCTATGAAAATATAAGGGCATCTAAAGCCGGACTTGGCAAATTTGGCCCCTCAAACGCCCGCGGACGCGACTGGGCGCATCCGGACGGGCCCTCATATTTCCTTCCAGATATCCACATATCTCAAATCCGGACTCTCAAATCCATGCAAATACATGCACGTCGATCATGCAATACAATGTCGCACGTAGATAGCAATTAATTGTTGGTATCAAGCATAGATAGCGTTCACATAAAATTTATTTTTGGTGCCAAACTCAAGCATTGCCTCCTTGGTTGCCATTGTGGATTCACATGTGCTCCACAAGATTATTGAGTAGTTGCGTGTGCACCTGCTGATCTCGAAGATTCTGTTGCATCTGCAGTAAGTTCATAAGCTGAGCCGCATCTTGATTTTCCGGGATTTCAACTTGTTATCCGGGTGCTTCGAAATCATGGGTTTGGGTTACACCATCACCCTCATCCTCGACAATCATATTGTGCATAATAACATAACATATCATCAGCTGCCATAAAGTTTCTGATTCCCACTTCATTGCAGCGCTCCGCACAATTCCCCAACGAGGCTGAAGCACACCAAATGCCCTCTCCACGTCCTTCCTAGCCGCTTCCTGCATTGTTGCAAAGTGGCGGAGCCGGAGAGTTGCCGAACGTACCACGGTGGTGTCCGGGCCGGCGATGACGTCCCCCTCGGCGAGGACGGGAGGGCTCTTTCGGAGCTGGCGGCGAAGAGCCTGGGAACGGCTGTGGAGCGGCCGTGGCGGCGGAGCGCGAGAGGTATGGTGCGGAGGAGGAAGAAGAGAGGAGATAGCAAATGGATCCGGCTGGTCTTCGGGGTGGATTTGGTGCACTTTGGGATGGGGTCGGACTGTCGGGTCCGACGTGGCGGACGTGCCCGGGCGCCCCATATCCGCCCCATATTTGGGCTGGATATGGGGGGCGCCGGTCAGCCCAGGCGTTTAAGGGCCGTTTGAGGGGTCCTTGCGGGTTAAAAATTTCATGGCCGGACAGTGAACAGGCGGCCCGCACGGACGTATGAGGCGGGTTTAAGAGGTCCGGCTGTAGATGGTGTAAACCAAACTTGAAATCCAGACCACACACATCGGCCAAACTATATGCGAAACTGCACGCTGATCCGGTCAATTTCGATTAGGCAGCAACGTACTCCAGCTCTGTGCGTGTGCGACGGTGTGGATAGAGCACTTTGCCGCACCATCCGGCAAACAAGAAAAACCATGGAGAAGTAGAAGAAGAGTATACAGAGTGACGAGAACAACCACCGTCGTCGGATACAAACATCCATGGACTCCCAGTCAATACGTACGTTCGACTTCGGCGTTTGAACGCGGATCCATGGACGAAAAGTATGGAATCCGCTCGTATGCCCCGTCTTGCTCGCCATGCCCGCTCCTATAAATAGAAGCGCCGGCAGCATGGTTGCTACGTGCTTAGTAGCTCGTAAACCATTGCATTGCAAGAAGAAGCAAGCAACTAATTATATAGCTTAGCTTAATGGCGTCGACTCACAGCTCGCGCCGCCTCGACGGCACACTGTTTGCGCTTCTGCTCGTGCTTGCGGCCGCCACCGCCTTTGTCAGTGCTGCCGCGGCGCGAGGGGACGCGCTGGCCGCCCGGCACGAGCGGTAGATGGCCAAGTTCGGGCGCGAGTACACGGACGCTGCCGAGAAATTACGCCGGCAGGAGGTGTTCGCGGCCAACGCGCGGCACGTCGAGGCTGTCAATCGAGCGGGCAACCGGACATACACGCTCGGCCTCAATCAGTTCTCGGACCTCACCAGCGAAGAGTTCGCGGAGAAGCACCTCGGGTACCGCCACCAGCACGGCGTGGACAGCACGCCGGTGGCCGCGGTGAACATGTCCAATGCTCAGTACGACTCCACGCCGGACAGCGTGGACTGGAGGGCCGCGGGTGCCGTCACCCAAGTCAAGAACCAAGGCTCATGCGGTAAGAATCTACAGCTCCTGCAATGCATGCATGCATATATTAATTTAATGTAACGCCGTAGCATAAGCCAAAGTTCCCAAATGAATATACACGTACAGGTTGTTGCTGGGCGTTCGCGGCGGTAGCGGCGACGGAGGGGCTCGTAAAGATAGCCACTGGCAACCTCATCTCCATGTCAGAGCAGCAGGTGCTGGACTGCACGGGTGGCGCCAACTCCTGCAACGGCGGCGACATCAACGCTGCCCTAAGCTACGTCGCCTCGAGCGGCGGCCTTCAGCCAGAGGAATCCTACGCGTATACCGGCCAGCAGGGCGCGTGCCGCAGCAGCAGCGCCATCCCAAACTCGGCCGCCTCCATCGGCGCCCCCCGAATGGTGGAACTGCACGGCGACGAAGGCACCTTGCAGGAGCTCGCGGCCAGACAGCCGGTGGCCGTGCCCGTGGAGGCTGGCCGTGACTTCCAGCACTATATGAGGGGCGTGTACACCGGCAGCTCGTCGTGTGGACAGAACCTGAACCACGGCGTGACGGTGGTGGGCTACGGGACGGACAGCGGCGGGCAGGCGTACTGGATGGTGAAGAACCAGTGGGGGACGGGGTGGGGCGAGGGGGGCTACATGCGCCTCACGCGCGGGAACGGCGGCAACTGCGGCATGGCCACCTACGCCTACTACCCGACCATGGACGGCTCTTAAACACCACTACTACTGTACATCAGTCGGTCCATGCATCATCGAGTACTATAGTTTATCAGCACCATGCAGTATATACGGATTTACTTTCTGAATAAAGCATGGATCCTTGTAAAAAAGATCCATTTGCCTATGTAATACCACAAATTTGTAAGCTTGTACTATATGAAAATAAACATTTGTACTACATCAGTCCATCCAGCATCGAGTATTGGTTTATCAGCTAGCTACACTATGATGTATATGTGGATTTCGAATCTTTTTGGAAAAGAAGTGGATTTTGAATAATGAACATTGAACGCATGCATGGATCCTCGTACGAAAGATGCATTCGCCTACGTAATAGTATGAACTTGGAAGAATCTCTATGAAAATAAAATTTTCTGATTCAATCAAACACACATTCTTAATGTTCTTCCCATGTCCCGCCTTTTCGTCTTTTTTCAGGCACGTTCTTCTTCCTCTCACGACCCAACACAAATCTTCATTATATATATTCTTGTCCTTTTACTTCATTACAGGAGCCATATTTTTTTATCAAAAACAGTAGGATATGCTACCTTAAAATATTATCATCTATAACACTAAACTCCCTAATTTTATAGAGCCCACATTCAATTAAGGTCTGCAATTAGAATTGGGTCATCCGATTTTGACCAGGTCAACAATTTCTCAGAACTATCTCATTCGATTCTTTAATACTATACACTATCTTTTCTAATTTTAAGACATCATAATTAATTGAGGTCTTTCATTTTGAATTGGGTCTACCGATTTTGACCGGGTCAACAATTTATCGGAGAGCTCTCCTATTCAATTCTTAAATCACTATGTTCCCTAATTTTAAAGTTCTTTCATTTAATTGAGGTATTCAATTTCAGACTTGGTTTACAATTTTGACAGGGTCAACGATTATTTAGATCAATCATCAGCAACCTGCATATAAAAACATATCAACCCCGTGCACCCTCCCACCATCTAGAAAAAAGAGGCGCCACTATGTGATAATGTAGCCCCAATATAGTACATGAAACCACCTGATGAGGTTTGCCTCTATCACCACCAGCGTGGAAATTTCCTCACATGAATATAGGTTAGCTAGTGGATAACACTGAATCACACCGCGGAAAGCCCACCAAATCACAACATTATTAAATAAAAATAAAACACACTCCATCATCCCCCGCCAAACTAAATATTCCATCAATTCCAGAATATAAGGGGCATTAGTTTTGACCAAGTTTAGAGCAAAAAATATTGACATCCACAATATTAAACGAAAAGGTATGAAAATTCATTTCATTATGAATCTAATCATACTTATTTGATATTATGAATTTTGATATATTTCTCTAAAAATTTGACCACACTTAAAATGTTCAACTTTTTAAAAAGTAATACACATTATATTTTGAAACACAGTGAGTATCATTTTTTAAGAAACCCAACAACACCAACGGCGTAGCAAAGCGCGTCAAACCCTTCTAGTATCAGAAGAACTGCCCAAAAAATTGCAAGAAAAAAGAACTCAAAAGATAGAAAGAAAATATTTTATGTCGGTCTTTTGATATGCGGATAGACAAGTAATCCAAGATCTAATTTGGACAACACGCTCCAAGGGAGAGCTCATGCTTGCAGCGGACACACGACATGAAGCCACTGAACTCATGTATGCAGCGGACATGAAGCCACCAAACACACACACACACACACAAGTGTTACCCTCACCTAGTAGGGCGTGCACATGCGACCCAAATTTTCACTTTGTTTTTCTTTCATGGAAATTCCAAAAAATGAAGTTCCAAAATTTCAAGAAGATGGTTTTTTAGGACGTTCAAATTTTTTCTATTTTTGAATGCTATGAAAGTTTTGAACTTTGAAAAGTTCTAAAAACTGTTAAATTTTTAATGAGAAACTTTTGAAGGTTTTCACATTTTCGGAACGTTCAAAGTACTGAAAGTTTGGCCTAGAATTCTCAAAATTTGGAACTATAACTTCTGAAAGTGACCAAAAAGGTAAGTTTGACCTAGAATTTTTTTTGCCACGACTCCCACGAATGTCATTCCCTGTTGAAACTTGGCAACCACTTAAAACAATTGTCATTCTTTGCCACCAACTTATTTTCTGATTTTTTTTTGTTTTTTTAGGTTTTACTGTTCATGGTGGTGTGATAAGAGCTAAAACTCGGATGGGCACTTACCAACACTTTTGTCAGGAATGCAATTGACATTGACATATAGGTGATGTTTTTCCAAATATTTTGATATATTATTTGCATTTCTCTTATTTAGTATGAATTAGTTATGAAGTTTTCAAAGTGACGATCAAATGGTCAAAGGGCAAAAGCAAAAGATGCTAAAGTGGGTTGGAGAAGACCACGTGTTTTCAGAAACTAGGGGCAATCCTGACGAGGGAGACACAACTAAGGGTATAAAACCAATTATCCCATATCAAAATGATTATACCACTTAGATTCAACAATTTTTATATTACGCAATAATCAAATACAATAAATCATATGTATTTTCAGTTTCAGTTCTCATGTTTTTAATCCAAATATTCATGTTTTATACAATTAAACATTATGAAAATATAGTGTACCCAATTCTGGCAGCAATACATGTTGGTCGGCCAACGCTGACAACAACCTCCCATGCGAGACAATGGCAACAGCCTCCCACCGATGGCATCAAAGTCAGGCGAAGGGCCCGGGTTTGGATCCATGCGTGATAAGGACCTACATCTAAGAAGGCTCAGACCAAACCGGTTTCTCGTTTGTATCGAGTCCATATGTGCAGCGAACTCGACGCGAAGGGATGCGCCTCGACGGAGTGATGCTGACATCGCGTTGTTGCTCCGCACTACTCTCCCCTCACGGCCCATACCAACGTTCACACTTGACCTTTTTCGGCACCATGGTCGTGTCTAAGTGTGGCCAGTATGAACAAGCACTTGCAATGATCCAGGGGTAGTTATCTCTGTTTGTTAGTTTGTCCGCCGTTTTTTGGTGTTCCCATATGTTTTCTTATTCGTGGTAATAGCTTTGGGGATAATTCATAGAATGGATATAGTAGTATTGCTCACTAGTAGGTTATGTTATTGATATGAGTAAATGTGGTTTCTAATTGTTAACATATAGATGGTTACTCTGATTTTTGTTGAAATATGAGCACTAGCTATGTTTATGTTCATCTACAAGAGCAAATTAGTTTGTAAAAGTTTTCATTATCACTTTCAGATTGTCAGCTGAATTGTTTGAGGACAAGCAATAAGTTAATATTGGGGGAGTTGATACGTCTCCAACGTATCTACTTTTTCAAACACTTTTGCTCCTGTTTTTTCTTCTACTTTGCATCATTTGAGTGAAACTAACTCGGACTGATGTTGTTTTCAGTAGAACTATCATGGTGTTGTTTTTGTGCAGAAATAAAAGTTCTCGAAATTGAACTGTGATTTTTGGAGAATTATTTTGAAGTAAATAAAATATACTGGAATTAAGATGGACCGGCTGTAGCAGTGTACAGAGATAGTGGAGGAAACTATTTGGGGAGTTCAAGCTTAGTAATCGATGGATTACATGACCCAGCTACTCTTGATGTGATCACATGCAAGGAGGCACTGGCGCTAATGATGGACCTGCGTTAATAGAATTTTGTTATAGCTTCCGACCCCCAGCAAGCAGTGAATGACATTATCAAAGGCGCGAAGGGAAGCTATGGAGCTATCATCAATGAAATCAAACTTCAAGTGTCATTTTTTACTTGTAATTTTACTTTTAAAAGTCATGTCGTGAATTATGAAGCACATAGTTTAGCTAAGCATGCTCTTAGTCTCGATCATGGGCGTTATATCTCGTTTGACCAACCTCACACTACTAGGAAAAACCTTATACACAGAATCTTACCTGCAACGTGGTTTAAACAACCCGCTACTGCTACTTAGCAGTAGCGCGCTTTAGAAAAGCTCGCTACTGATATCCAAGTAGCAGTAGTGCGTTAGTCGAATAGTGCGCTACTACTACAATTGCCACGGCGTTGCCTCCAGACTAGGTATAATAGTAGCACCGTTTCCTTAAGCGCACTACTGATAATGTACTTTAGTAGTAGCGCTTTGTCCTAACGTGCACTACGGTTAAAGCCAGCCTATCTTCTCCAACCAGGTGTCCCTCACTCTCCCCTCTCCACTCCATTCTTACTCTCTGTTGGGGAACACAGTAATTTCAAAAATTCTCCTATGCACACGCAAGATCCATCTAGGTGATGCATAGCAACGAGAGGGGAGAGTGTTGTCTACGTACCCTCGTAGACCGAAAGCGGAAGCGTTATGACAACGCGGTTGATGTAGTCGTACGTCTTCACGATCTGACCGATCCTAGTACCGAAGGTACAGCACCTCCGTGATCTGCACACGTTCAGCTCAGTGACGTCCCACGAACTCTAGATCCAGCTAAGGTCGAGGGAGAGTTTCGTCAGCACGACGACGTGATGACAGTGATGATGAAGCTACTAGCGCAGGGCTTCGCCTAAGCACTGCAACGATATGACCGAGGTGGAAATCTGTGGAGGGGGGCACCGCACACGGCTAAACAATCAACTTGTGTGTCTATGGGGTGCCCCCCCTCCCCGTATATAAAGGAGTGGAGGAGGGGGAGGGTCGGCCCTCTCATGGCACGCCCAACGGGGGAGTCCTACTCCCGGTGGGAGAAGGATTCCCCCTTCCCTAGTTGGAGGAGGAGAGGAAGGAAGGAGGAGAGAGGGAGAAGGAAAGGGGGGCCGGCCCCCACCCCAATTCGGATTGGGCTTGGGAGGGCGCCCCTGCTACCTCTTGAGCATTGCGTTGGTTTTCCCTTGAAGAGGAAAGGGTGATGCAGCAAAGTAGCGAGTATTTCCCTCAGTTTTTGAGAACCAAGGTATCAATCTAGTAGGAGGCTACGCGCGAGTCCCTCGCACCTACACAAAACAAATAAATCCTCGCAACGAACGCGATAAGGGGTTGTCAATCCCTACGGCCACTTACGAGAGTGACATATGATAGATATGATAGGATAATATTTTTGGTATTTTTGTGATAAAGCTGCAAAGTAAAATAAAAGCAAAGTAAAAAAGCAAAGGAAATAACTAAGTATTGGAAGATTAATATGATGAAGATAGACCCGGGGGCCATAGGTTTCACTAGTGGCTTCTCTCGAGAGCATAAGTATTTTACGGTGGGTGAACAAATTACTGTTGAGAAATTGACAAAATTGAGCATAGTTATGACAATATCTAGGTATGATCATGTATATAGGCATCACGTCCGAGACAAGTTGACCGACTCCTGCCTGCATCTACTACTATTACTCCACTCATCGACCGCTATCCAGCATGCATCTAGAGTATTAAGTTCATAAAAACAGAGTAACGCCTTAAGCAAGATGACATGATGTAGAGGAATAAATTCATGCAATATGATAAAAACCTCATCTTGTTATCCTCGATGGCAACAATACAATATGTGCCTTGCTGCCCCTACTGTCACTAGGAAAGGACACCGCAAGATTGAACCCAAAGCTAAGCACTTCTCCCATTGCAAGAAATATCAATCTAGTAGGCCAAACCAAACTGATTATTCGAAGAGACTTGCAAAGATAACTAATCATACATAAGAGAATTCATAGAAGATTCAAATATTGTTCATAGATAAACTTGATCATAAACCCACAATTCATCGGTCTCAACAAACACACCGCAAAAGAAGATTACATTGAATAGATCTCCACGAGAGAGGGGGAGAACATTGTATTGAGATCCAAAAAGAGAGAAGAAGCCATCTAGCTAATAACTATGGACCCGAAGGTTTGAGGTAAACTACTCACACTTCATCGGAGGAGCTATGGTGATGATGTAGAAGCCCTCCGTGATCGATGCCCCTCCGGCGGAGCTCCGGAATAGGCCCCAAGATGGGATCTCGTGGGTACAGAAGGTTGCGGCGGTGGAATTATGTTTTTGGTTCCATATCTGATCGTTTGGGGGTACGTAGGTATATATAGGAGGAAGGAGTACGTCGGTGGAGCAACAGGGGGCCCACGAGGGTGGAGGGCGCGCCCTGGGGGGTAGGAGCGCCCCCCTACCTCGTGGCCTCCTCCTTTATTTCTTGACGTAGGGTCCAAGTCTCCTCACTAGTAGAAAACGGGGCAAAGGTCACAGGGCAGTTTTCACATTAGCCCCGGTTCAGTCACGAACCGGGACCCATGGGGGCATTCGTCCCGGTTCGTGAGCCCAGGGGGCCGGCCGGGGCCTCGTGGGCATTGGTCCCGGTTTGTATGGAACCATTTGTCCCGGTTCGAGCCACGAACCGGGACTAATGGTCCTCGCTCCTGGCCCACAACCATTTGTCCCGGTTCTTGGCATGAACCGGGACAGAAGGCCCGGATTTAGTACCGGTTCATGCCACGAACCGGGACCAATGAGGTGCCTATATATACCCCATCGCCACGGCAGAGCACTCCACAGTGCTCTGTTTTTCTCTGGCCGGCGAGGGGAGGGCTTTGTGGTGCTCTAGCTCACCTCCTATGCACATGAGGTGTTCGATGAAATGCCCGAGCCACACTAGTTAATCTTTCTCCTCTCGAAACTCGACCTCCGAGCTCCATTTTCCTCGAGATTTGTCTAGGTTTAGCAGCCCGTCACGTCCCATTCCCGTCTTCACCGCCGTCGACCGCCCGCGCCGATCTCGTCGCCGGCAACACCGTGGTGAGCCTCTTGTTCTTATCTTCTTTTTGAAAGAAAAAATTCTTACTTTAGATAGATACTTGTCTAATTTTCTTACTATTTTATTCCTTCTCATTATATAGTGCGATGGTTTTGGTATCCGCCCCCGTCGGCCCTCGTCCTGTCTATGATTCGGATGTGGTATATATTATCTTTTTATAACTATTTGATTCATTTATTGTTTATGACAAATATACCGACCAGCGTGACATAGATTTTATTTATCTAGGAGGTGGTTGAACCGGAAATTCTAACCGACCCTACTGTCGAGAGGTTAAATTTAGTTGAAGAAGAAAACAATTACTTGAAGGAAAAAATAAAAAAATTGAGGAGGAGAAGATGATATTGGAGTTGCATGTTGCGGATGTCGTCGATGATCACAAGATCAAGATGGATGCAATGCGCTTGAAGATTAGAAAATATGCCATTCATACCGAGGCTTGGTATCATTATGCCGTTGGATCAATTGTTACCTTGGTTGCGATTATGATCGCATTTGTTTTCGCATTGAAATGTTTTACATAGTTTCAATGTATGGTTTAATTAATTAGATGCTCTGGAGAGCTATATATATGTTGTTAGATGAGAACTATGTATGTACTTTGGTTCTAATGTGATGATGAACTTCTATTAATTTGGTCACTTAATTATCTATTCATGATGTTCTGTAATGGTTTTTGACACACTTAATTATATATAATGCACGCAGATGAACCGGCAATGGATGTACGGTGACAGACACACCTCCGAGTACATTAAGGGCGTGCATGATTTTCTCGAAGTGGCTGAGGCAAACAAGCAGAATGGTTTTATGTGTTGTCCATGCCCTACATGTGGGAATACGAAGTCTTACTCTGACCGGAAAATCCTTCATGCCCACCTGCTTTACAAGGGTTTCATGCCACACTATAATGTTTGGACGAGGCACGGAGAAATGGGGGTTATGATGGAAGACAACAAAGAAGAAGAGGACGATGACAACTATGTGCCCCCTGAATACGGTGATGCTGCAACGGGGGAAGCTGCTGAAGATCAAGAGGAACCAGACGATGTGCCCAATGATGCTGCAAGGGGGAAGCTGTTGAAGATGAAGAGGAACCAGTGCCCGATGATGATGATCTCCGCCGGGTCATTGTCGATGCCAGGACGCAATGCGAAAGTCAAAAGGAGAAGCTGAAGTTCGATCGCATGTTAGAGGATCACAAAAAAGGGTTGTAACCCAATTGCGAAGATGGCAACACAAAGCTCGGTACCGTACTGGAATTGTTGCAGTGGAAGGCAGAGAATGCTGTGCCTGACAAAGGATTTGAGAAGCTATTGAAAATATTGAAGAAGAAGCTTTCAAAGGATAACGAATTGCCCGACAGTACATACGCAGCAAAGAAGGTCGTATGCCCTCTAGGATTGGAGGTGCAGAAGATACATGCATGCCCTAATGACTGCATCCTCTACCGCGGTGCGTACAAGGATCTGAACGCATGCCCGGTATGCGGTGCATTGCGGTATAAGATCAGACGAGATGACCCTGGTGATGTTGACGGCGAGCCCCCCAGGAAGAGGGTTCCTGCGAAGGTGATGTGGTATGCTCCTATAATACCACGGTTGAAACGTCTGTTCAGAAACGAAGAGCATGCCATGTTGATGCGATGGCACAGTGAGGACCGTAAGAAAGACGGGAAGTTGAGAGCACCCG